>NW_014333230.1:309600-315020 GCF_000341935.2 Cephus cinctus | reverse complement strand
CCCCTCCCCCCAAAAAGCCCTGTTTCGCCACTTTCGAACAACCCGTGCAACGCGATTCTCCAATTTCTTTTTAACTCAGCGCGTGCACATGCCTCGGAACACTACAGCTCCTCATCGTACCTTATCCTCCCCCTCCCTCCCAACGTTAAACTTTTCGAGTTCATTTTGACTCCGAAATTTCCTTCGAGTGTCCAATTGTAATAATGTCTACGGTCAATAAGTGATTTGACCCAAATGAATGCGTCCATTGTAGCGTCGCGTTCGATATCGGATGGAAAGGTACAGTTGTAACTTTGGAATATCTGGTAGACGATGTCCCAATTGACAGTATTTTGGCACTCATGATCATCCTTGCCAGAGATCATGCATCTAGGAGGAAACATTTCTTCAGGTAGGTAATTCGCATCCATTTCTCTCCATCCGATATACAATGCAACGTCAAATTTACTGCCGGTTTTCCTATCAAGTTCGGAGCAGGGTATCAGCCCCCGTATGAATACCTCAGAACTACGAATCCTTGAACCCTGAGCCCCGAATGCACTTGGTCACTTGTCTAAGGAAAGTCACTTGGAAGGGCGAAAGAGCGCAAGGGTGACAGAATGCGAGGAAGGGAGTGTGTCAGAGTGAGAAAGACAATCATAGGATAACTTAAGACATGCTTCCCCACTCAAAAGATAGAATTTACAAAAATATCTCTAAATTTCCATATATCAATCTGCCTGTATATAACAAACAACAGAAAACTAGCAAGCTCAGGATTCACCCATTCGCAGAACTGACGACATCGTCGTGTGTACGTTTACGTTATAACAGTGCGTTTGCAGGGCGCCCTGTCACTCCTCGGTGAGTGTTGAACGAACCCAGTCTGGTTACTAAAACCGTGTTTTATACAAGTGCAAAAAGGTTGGTCCTTAGCAAATAGCATGCGGTGACATGGCCTATATCTCATATTATTGTCATATTAATTCATTTATACACTTCTTATTGTTATCACTAGGCAGGTGGGCCGAGCGGCGATCGCTGTTAATCATTTAGATCTATCGAATTTAGAATCTTTATGACGATGATGGTTTGTCGTTCGTAGGGACGCCTTCTAAAAAAAAAAAAATTAATACAAAAATTTACACTTTGCTCATCGCGCTTTCTTTGCTCTTTACTAATCTTTGTTCTAGGCAGGGATCCAGCATATTGAATCTTCCCCGATGATCCTGCTCGCTCGCGTCAAACGTACAAATATTAAAGGAAATAAAGACATTAAGAACAATTTCTCTCTCTCGGGCTACGTACAATTGATTTTTCAGTTTTCGTATTACTTCATTGACATCAGTCTCTTAAATACTTCTTCTCCTATCCCTTACGTCAGTGTCGTTTTTCGCTTCGATCTACCAAGCATGACTGCCTTCGGCCGCTCGGCCGTTCATCATCGTAACTTTTGTTATTTAGCCTCTACTCGCTGTTTCTCTATTTACCAAATAATATTCTACGATCACTTATCATTCCACGCCAATCATTGATACCATCCTATCTATTATACATACATACATACATACATATATATCTATAGCTTGAATCCTGGTGTTGTGATACAGTAGTGAAAATGCTTTTTGGGCACGGTCTTGTCCGTCGTTTGAACTTTCCATTCAGAGAATTGATGCATTTTTCATGAAAACGATCGCCCTTTTTTTTTCCTTTTAATTTGAAATTAAAGCCACATATATACGTATACAGTGACATCCAGTTGAGAGGCATCAATGAAATTCTTGTGCCTTTCAGCTGAATCGCTCTTTACTATATTATTATATAACACGTGACTGCATAAACGCCGCGTTATTGACTTTCTCATGCTTTCTTTTTTTCTTTTTTCTTTTTCCTCTCTCCTTCCCCAAGATGTATCCCGAGTATAATTTGGTTTCTCTCTGCCGTAATTATCCCTGCCTCGTGTTTGAAGTATCTCAACACAAAGCTTGTATAAGAGTCCTTCCGAAATGCGTTATTATCCACGTGCTGTATCTTACGCAATGCGCAATACCTTACGGACCCTCAGATTGTCCTCTTCGTGTGACTGTGGGACTGGGTGACGCAGTGTCAGTAGACTCTCTCCTCATGCAGTCTCAGTCGCTCCACTTGACAGTTTCGTGCTTTCGTGTTACGAATTACGCGACGACGAAAGAAAGAAAGAAAGAAAGAAAGCAAATATTTGACATTCTGGCTGTACGGTGCGTTCATGAAAAATGCTAACTCGATGTATGGAGAAAAGTGAAGGGTTGATGTAGCGAAGGGAGAGGGGGGGGGGTGTTCATATGCTGGAATGCTTGTGCGAAGAGAGAAAGAGAGGAATAAAGGGGGAGAACGAGTGCGTGGGAGGGAGGAGGCTGCTTGAGAGACGAGAGGATCTGCTTGGATAAATGGGAGAAAATGTGGTAAGGGCGAGAGAGAGGGAGAGAATGTGGGTGAGGACTAGTGGAAAGGGGGGGAAGGAGAGGGGAGGGTGTACAGAAGGAAGAAGAAGAAGAATATAAAAGTTTGTTTCTTGGAATTTTGCTTTTAGTTCGAACGTTATGTTTCGTGAAAGACTCGCAACACCGAACGTAACGTCTCTCACACTATAGCCTAGCTTTTGTGTCACACGAACGATTTAGATAAGTTGACCCGACCGACAGTAAGTAAACGAATTTCTTCACGTACCAAGCATATAATATATAATTACGTATACATAATTGCAATTACATATTACGTATAATTTATATACGCCTGAAATCTAACAAGCAAGACATTGGGAGAGATTACGAGGCGCGGCGCTCGTTCTTTTTTCTTTCTCTTTCTTTTTTTTTTTTTTCCTTTTTTTTCTTCTTATCCTTTGGTGTTTCGCGCGGGGCTTGCCCGATCCTGCGGATCCATTGGAACCGGATGCGGATGGACTCCGACGGGGGTTCCGCGCGTTTCCGTAGCCAGAGATCGTAGGATCGTCGTCGCGACGTCCTGGCGACCGAGCCAGAGGGTCGGGAAGCCCGGGAAGCCCGGGAAGCCCGGGTGACAGCCGATCGGCCTCCCGATAAAACTAGTCGCGAGCGAAGCACACCGGCTTATACTTTTTGGCCTCCTTGGAAGATCAACGAATCGAACCTATTAACTCAACGATCTATACTGTATGGTGTGAGGTTTTGTGTGGTAGCACATTTTTCTTAGTTTGTTGTGAATTGTAATGCGTATGCAGCACTTTGCATGCTGGACGTTTATAGTTTTTGCGAATTCCCTTTGATTAACGAGGAAGGACGAGAGGCGATAAAATAGCGAAGAGCGCAAACTGTGCGGACGAGAGATCGTTCGGTAGACACTGGACGGGGGCCGGACGCTAGACTCCCCTCGGGCGCCGCCGCGTTCCTTCTCTGCTTCTATTTCTACCTTTACTTTTACTTTTACTTTTACTTCTCGCTCTACCTCTGTCTCTACTGCAACTTTCGGTGGAAATCGAAGGGCGTTTCTTGGCTCACTGCGAAACGCCCTTGCCTTTCCATTTTCGCGCGTTCTCTCTCTCTCTCTCTCTCTCTCTCTCTCTCTCTCTCTCTCTCTCTCTCTCTCTCTCTCTCTCCCCTCCCTCCGCCTACGTCGAACTCTCTACGGGCCACTACCGCTGGAACTCCTGATTTCGTATCCGAATGCCACTAGTTCATTCCGCTCGGCTGTCACCCGATTTTCCGCAGCGCGCGGAGTTACGATCGACTGGCGATCCTTTGCGACGAGACAAGGTGCATCGATCGAAATTCCGTTATTTCCCGAAATTCCTAAGAGTAACGGAGAAAAATTGAAGAGTTTCTATCGGTTGCCTGACTGATTGGTCTGCTTGAGAATTTTGCCCCTTTCTTGGATTCTCCTATTGCGCTCGAGTACTTTGTTGCACGAGCAGCAGCAGCAGCAGCAGCACTCTCTCTCTCTCTCTCTCTCTCTCTAACGGAATGCTAAGAAAATGAGTAAAATGAGTAAAACGGATCGCCGTCGATCGTACTCGTGACGTAAGTATACGAAAGGCTATTGTTACGTTGACGAAGCAGCAGAGGACGAGGCGCGGATCTTTGGATCGGCGCTTAAAATTAAAACGAATGTCTTTTGCAGGGATGATAGGAGCCTTACCACCGGGTGCAATGCATCCGGCCTTCGCGGCTCCGATGGGTTTCCCAGGTGCCCCGATGCTGGCCCCGATGATGCATCCACGCTTCAGATGATCGCCCCCGACGGACGGGCCCAATCCACCCCTGCACTTCGTGCTGTGGGCCCGCCCCTAGGATATTAGGCTCCGTCGCCGGACCTGAACGAGTCCGCGAGAGGCCGAAGCGATTCTTCGTCTATCCAGCTGCTGCTGCTGCTGCACCTGCGCCTGACGATCCTCCTGCGTTAACACGAAGTTAGCAAAATCTTTCTTTTCTATTTCCACGCACCATCGTGTCAGTGAGATCGAGCGACGCCGCTTTCACCGGAAACGTCTCCATTATTCGAACCGTCCATCGTTCGTTCCTATCTCTCTTCACGCGTTAACTGTGCGCGTGGCGCCATCTGACGCGCGCGCCGCTCCTCTTCATTTTCATTCTTTCGCGACGAGAGGAGAAAGAGAGAGAGAGAGAGAGAGAGAGAGAAAGAGAGAAAGACGAGGACGAAACGAGCGTTTCTCGCTTGCGGATCTCTCGATCTCTGCAGATCTCTGCGATCTCGGAGAGGCACCTCGCGAATGCGGATTAGGTGGCGCTCTCCACGCTGTCGCTGGGAAGCATCGATCGAGTCTCGTCCTTAAAATTTCTTATCCTTCCCCTCTCTCCCTTTCCGTCTCGTCACTCACTTACGCAGAGTCAAAGGTTTCCCGATTGCGCAGCGACGAGCAAAGGGAAGACGCGGACGCCGGTCGCAGCGTCGATCTTTCATTGATTTTTGATTTTTGATTTTTGTCGTGCGCGGTGGACACGACTGCCAATTGTATGTATCTCCTATTGTAAATTATATTGTTCCAATGAATTTCAATGTATCCGTCGGCGAGTGAACAATTCTTTTGGCATCGGCCGAATTCACTAAGAGGAGGTCGAAGAGGGGAGGGATCGTGGGGATTAGCCTGGGCGCGATAAGACTCGTCGGCAAAATTAATAGGAAGGTGAAAAAGAGGCCGTGCAAAAATTTGGCCAGCTGCAGCGTGGAGGATCTGTCGTCTCAGGTTAGTCTGTCGAAAATTTTATTTCGTTAACACTGCGGACCGATTCGATTTCGAGTCTCGGCGCGCGACCCGAGTCCGAGGCTTGACTCGCGGGTCGCGACCCGAGATCGAAATCGGCTCCGTTCGGAAAGCCTTTCTTTGGAAGGAACATGTTGGCGACACATGAGTCAGTGGTAAGTACGGAGAGTGCTCACAGAAACGGACACCGACTCTCTACGCTCGACTC
>NW_014333230.1:221955-309353 GCF_000341935.2 Cephus cinctus | reverse complement strand
CCGCACCTCGAATTATCCCCCAGATCCTCGAGCCAAGTTCCTCCGCACCTCGTCGAGCGTCGAGCCTCCATCCTCTTGTCCTACCGTTTCTTCCGTTTCTTCCGTTTCTTCCGTTTCTTCCCACGGGACGAGCGGAAGGAAACCTGAGGCGAGTTTCGACGATCGACGATCGACGACCGATCGAGGTCGCTGATTCCTTGGCGTTCGATCGCGCACACACACACACACACACACACAAAAAGACTCTCCGACCCATTTCGCCCTCTCAATTTAATCAATCCGAAACAGCAAAGCGTGCCGAATACACGTTCACGTACCTGTCTACGCATTACGTTATTATACACTTTATTTTCAGGGGTTGTCCTTCCGAATCGCCGCTACACACTAACGCTCTGTAACCATCCCCAGAAATCGGCAGCCCTTGCTCCACTCCCCCCAGATGATCTTTTTTCACCTTCTGAGATGGACACGTCGATCGACGCCTTCCTGGCTTCCCGATCGGCTGAGCCCCTGATTCGGCAGGACAACCTGACACCCCGCAATTGGACATGTAGAAATTCTCTTATTTATTGAGTGTCATATTATCGATTGTTCCGAATAAAATCGTTCTGTGGAAAGCTCCAGCGATTGGGCCATAGCCTGCTGTTCTGGGAATTACACGATCTCAAATATTGCTCCTCCTGACGAGGGATTTATCCAGAGGATTAATTCCCGGCGTGCAATCACAGCCTCCTGCTGCTGCGAATCAAGAAGTTACACCGATGATCCTTGACACGTCAGGCTCATAAGGCACCGGTGACTGACGCTCATTTCCTTAAAAATGAATATCTTGAAAGATCCCAGAATGGCAGGCGACAGCCACATATTGTTTCAACCAATCACAGCTCTCAGCGCTGTTGGACCTACTCGGTCCCTTGCCTCAAGGCAGGCGATTGTTTGGACCTACCGTCATCGAGTCGAGCGACTCGCCTTCCCAATTTCCCGAATCTTAACTTTCTCCGAGGTCGCGACAGTCGCCGGAAGGAATGACGTTCTCGCTCATGGGATACGGAAGCGAATCCTCATGGAAAATGGGAACCCACGTTCTCGGCTTGATTGACGCGTGGCTGGACCGAGAAACAATATTAATGGTAACGAGTAAGAATCAAGGGAAGACCATATTAACCGATCCGAAAGTTCGTTCGAAGGGCCGAGCCGAGTAAGAGCGTCGTCGTTCGGATTGCTCAAGGAGTCATCTCCGAGAGAAGAAAGAGAGGAGAGAGCTCGGTGTGACGCGACACGACGACGGGGTCCGAGAAGCTCCTTCGGCTGGTTCGGCCGCTCGAATCGGAGAATGCTTAGCTGGCTGGCTCTGTGTGTATATCGATCTCAGTATAATTGCGCAAAAAACATATTTCTCTACGCTAATGTCCTTACACTTGGTGACAGCGGGCACGATTCGTTCGAAGGGATCTTTTTAAAGCAACACGGCTAAGAACTTGGTAAAACTCTTGTGCGTCGGCGCAGAGCCGAGTTGGCCCGCTGACCAATAATCAGTACCACCTTCCCACAGCTCTCTTGCTCTCTTGATTTTCAGCCGAGGATTTGCGTGCGAGCGAACCGATACCAAATGTATATCGAGTGTCTTAAACGAATAAAGAAATTAAAATCCGATTCGCCGTTAACGTCGGGCTGACATTGCCGATCGAGGTCGCACCTTTGAATTCTCTTTGCGACCGCGATCGGCCACTGTCACTCCGTCCTGTCATTCATTCGTCCTGGACCCAGCCCTGGATCCCCTCACCACCTACCTACGTCCACACGAGAGGATCCTCGCGATCCCCGGGGTCGTGGACCTTTACTCGCGCGTCGTCCTTGTCGCTGCGATTTTTCACCGGCGACTGTTCGACGTCGAACTTTGAACTTTGAACTTTGAACTTTGAACTTTGATGACGAAAAACGACTTTCCTCCTGAGGGATCATGAATAATTCACTGGATGCTTACAATGGCAACCGGGACTTCCGGCGATGCTGACGCTTAAGCTTAATCCATATTATTCCGAGCTGCTAATGTCATTGGGTCAATCTGCTCCCATCTGGATCGTTATTAACGTACGATGACATCCAGTTTATTTAGTACTTTGGATCCATGGATACGGTTCATCCAAATGTTCGACCTATTCACGTCACGTAAATCCATTCGACTATCAGGACTCTAATATTTGGAGATGCATCTTGCAGCACATGCAGCAGAGTCGGCATTGAACGGCAGGTAAGTAAATCGATGCGATGCGTTATAGAGGCGAGGGGCGAGGGGCGAGGGGCCAGAGGCGAGAGGCGAGGTGAACACGAAAGTGAAAGCAAAGTACTCGAGCAACGCGTATGGTAAGCAAGAGAACCTCATGGCGATCCAGGGCTATCCAGGGCTGTCCATGGCGACTCTCGGGAATTCTCAGCCACTGACAACGTTCGTGGCATTACAATTCGATTGCGCAATGGATTTGCCACCGGCGACCCGAGAGGCTCGATCTTTGCGTTCCTCGCGTTCCGCTAGGAGAAATGGAAGAAAAAACACGTAGCTATAGTTCAGTTGGAAGCATCTTCTGGAATGAAGCCCCAGTGACGCCACAGAGGATCCTTCAGGCAGATTGTTAATCAGTCGATCGATCCTCTTGCTTCGGCACTCTCCGAACGGTTCTACGGAAGATTTAAAACTCACGCGGGTAACCAAGGAACAATTAGTTGGCAATATGTATCGCGAATGAATTTAGCCCTGAAAATCTCGGAAAGCGAGCGAACGCCATTCAAACGGGACTGTTAACGTCCTTCGGCGATTGAACGTTCCACCTCTTGCCGATCCGCCGATCCGCCGATCCACCAGTGTTCCTCGCTTCCCTCCAGTCCGCGACGCGAGTTCAGACCGTGAGCATACGTACTTCTTTCTTTCTTTCTTTCTTTCTAGTGCCGCGATAGTGCAGTTCTGTATTTACAGTCTCAAATTCATCGCCGACGCGTCTTCCGCGTACGACTGATATTTTATCCTGACGAGGTTGGTTAGCCTTGACAACGAATTTTCGTTTAAAACTGATTTCGAAGGTTCTTGCTTACTACGTTGTGCCAGATTTTATTATGCCAGCTGCACGTGGCATCGCTTTTTATTTTTTTACATTGAATTTTGATTCTTAAACACGAGCGACGCTCCTCCTATAGATTCTGTGAATGGAGGATTCATTGAGTATCGACATGGACAAACTCCATTAAGCAGCCAACGTTACGTCGCGGGTTGATGACTCGAGTCCTCTGTCTGTGAACATTCTCCAAACTAGTCGCTTGTAAAAGTGAAACGCCTTTGGGAGCCATTTCAAGTAGGAGAGACAGGAAAGTTAAGCGCGCCAAGTAAAAGACTTTTTATTTTCTTGCGGTGACTACTCGTTATTTAATTTAGCTATTAGGAAGGCACCGACTTCACCGAATATAAAAGAACCTCCTTTCGAATAGATTTCATTGAGCTAGGAAGCTTTCGCTGAGAAAAGAATCGCCGGTGAAATTACGTTGATCGAGTAAATAGAAGTTCCGTCGAAAGAGACGACCTCGCGTCATGGCTCCATTAAAGATACGGAATTGATTCGCGCCTCGTCCGGTGTGGCGACTACGCTGCTTGACTACAATATCTCACGTTAGCGGGATTCCTTTCAGCTGACTGCTCGTTGATCGACCAACTTCAGAATCCTATTGTCAGGCAGCTCCCCAAGGACGTTGTCCGCCGGAATACTTGGTCAAGCAAATAAAGGAGGAGAAGGGGCCCCAGTGATAAGGATGTGGCCTGGACTGGCAGTTCTTTTGCCTTTTTTGGCAAATTTTCCAATTTCGCCTGCCAACGCGATTGATAATCTCCGCGTCGCATTTCAATGGAAACAAGTCGAGTACGCGTGGCCGGACAATGACACCAGACTGCTGTTTCCTGCCTACAAGAAGGAAGACAATGTGCCATTGGGTCTGGAGGTAGCCGGCGACAGACTCTTCATCACAGTGCCAAGATGGAAGCTAGGTGTGGCTGCGAGTCTCAACTACATCAGTCTAAACGGTTGGTTTCCATAAAAGAGAGTATTGTGCGAAGACGTTAATCGCGAGTTGAAATTTCCTAAGATCCAATATTATCCTTTCAGATACGCGAGAATCACCTCCTCTGAATCCGTATCCATCCTGGGCGGCACATCAGTACGGCGCTTTTGGCATACCGGAAGTTGTCTCTACGTTCCGCATCCGGGCCGACCGTTGCGGTAGACTCTGGGTCCTTGACACGGGCCTCGTTGATATCTTGACCGAACCGGAACAACAGGCACCGCCAGCACTTATAGTTTACGACCTGGCGAATGATCAGATCATTCGCAAGTACGTCATCCCCGCGGATCAGCGCACAACCGATTCCCTATTCGCGAATATCGTTGTCGAAGACTATTCCTGCGAGGACAGCTTCGCGTATCTGGGCGACCTTGGAGGTCCTGGACTAGTTGTCTACTCCTGGAAAGAGAATAGATCCTGGCTCGTTAAGCATCATTTCTTCCATCCGGATCCTCAGGTAGCATCGGAGGCCCAAAATCCCAACGCTCAAGTATTCCCAGAGATCTAAAGAAATTCTTTGTTTACATCAGGGCGGAGAATTTTTGGTGGCTGGTGTGACGTTCCACTGGACCGATGGAATATTTGGTATGGCTTTGGCGCCTACCGGAGATGGGTATAGTACCCTGTACTTCCATCCTCTCTCCAGCACCATGGAATTTGCCGTCAGTACGCAACTCCTGCGGGATCCAGATCGTTCAACTTCACCAAGTATATTTCAATCTTAATTGCTCTAAGAATAATAAATGTTACTTGGAAATACCGAGAATTCGTAGCACCGTACCTGGTAATGCAGTAGTTGCAGCATACATCGCTCTTTTACCCTCGATAAAAAAACACTTAAATGTTTACGGCCTTCAAACTGATTAAGAAGTCATTATTCATTGTAACTCTAAGCGCACGATGCTTTTACTTTCAGAGAGCTTCCACGAGTTCCAGGCTTTGGGTTCGAGGGGTCCCAACGGACAGAGCAGTGTCAGCTTCTTGGATCCGGCAACTGGAATTCTTATTTATGCCCTGACTAACTTGAATGCCATAGCTTGTTGGAAAACCGGAACTACCTACAACATTCAACAACAGGGTCGAGTCTATATGAATAATGTCACTATGGTCTTCCCTAATGACCTAAAGGTAGACAGCGTACACTAGTGTAGTAGCATTATCATTTTTGACAGTACGCACAGTACGTGTTGTCGTTCGACCTTCTTTTATTTTTTTAGATCGATCAAAATGGCAATATCTGGGTACTGTCGGATCGTCTTCCCGTCTTCATGTACTCCGAATTGAATCCCGAGGAATACAACTTCAGAATTCTAACAGGAAGTGCTCGCGAGGCTGTTCAGGGCACAGTGTGCTCCATGAAGCCAGCTGTCGTTGATCAGTCATCGCCCAGTCCGAATATACAGAAAATGCCAGTGCCGGTTCTCACTAATAGAGCCACTGGGAACGCAGCAGGAGCTGGAGCAGGCGTAGCTACCGGCGGAAGTGCAGGAGCAGGAAGTGGAACGTTGAAAAGTTCTGCGGGAACGGAGGCTGTGAACGTACCGCTGATCAGTTTCCTGGGATTGATAATTGCGCAATTGGCAGCATGAAGATCCGGTTGACATTAAAAAGTATATAGTTCCAAAGTCACGTGATTTTCTCTAATTTACAGTGAAATAAATGATGGTGCTAACCCGTAGAAGGGTGCACGGCTTACGTGAACCTCCCAAAAGATTAAAGAAGTATTCATCCCTAACAAACAAAAGCTATAACATGTACAGATTCCTTTGATCTTCAAATGTACACCAAGTAGTCGTAGAACTATTAAAGAATTGCAACGTTGCGTATTAAATTATTTATATAAATTGTAACGTAATTCTTTTAACTTAACTTTCGACCTTAACTCGGGCAGGAGGTTCCTCTCCTGCCCTTAATCGTATCATAACTATCTCCGCCCGCTCTGCAGCCCTTTGCCCATCTCCAGCGGGGCGCCGGTGTTTCACCCGGGCTTCTGCCGGTCCGTGGAGACGTCTCCGTCGGGCACTCTCCTCTGCCGGGCAACTCGGTACGTCGAGACTATCTCCCCACGGCAGATTCGAGCACCTCGACCTCAACTAAACCATAACGAAATCTTACGAGATCCTTGACATAACTATACGAATGAACCCGAGAGCGTAGTTTCTGAGCAGGGTGGCGACCCGAAGGGAACCAGAAATCGAGAACGTTATCTGTATCGGTGACCGGAGCCGCCGTGGGACCGTGATTCGAAAAATCACGTCATAAAATATATAATAATATACCATATGCTGTGTTTCCTTATTTCCAAGATGACGCGAAGAAACTTGTCGCACTAAATTTAGAATCATGGATTATTATTAACAGTGCGATCTTCGTACACGTACCTTTACATTATGCGATCTAAGTCACAAAATCAATAATCGATTTTAAAGTTTAACGCACATCTCTGCTATTATTCGTCATCATAAGCCAGAAGGTCATAGTACAGTAGGAATTCCTTGAATTATTGGAAAGTGCATTCAGTTCACCAACGCATGTATTGGTCATCACTAAAGCCATTCTATATTTGACGCAACAGGAAATCGAGAACCGGAGAGCTTCAGGGGTATCCTAAAAGGGAACAAAATTTTATCCGTTTGTGCATTATATTTTGCATTCGTTTCTGACTTATTGTCTGAACTCTACTGTCTTTTAAGTTTGTCTTGCAAATGAGGAAAATGCAGAATGAAAACGTTTTAATGCATTTTCTTTTATGCTTCCCTGTCGACGTAAATTTTATTTATAATGCAAAGTTATTATTGTTAAGCGGGGTTATCATCGAGGTTAACGTGTTGTAAATATATATTATCACAGTGTGAGTACGTATATAAAAATGGAATTGATAAACACATCATGCAGTCTCAGAGCAGATTCGAGAACCGGTGTTACAACTTCGAGGCAGACAATCCCAAGGCTTTTGTGGCTGGTCCATTCAGGCAATAACAGACTCCATGTGATATTTACATTCAATTGGACGTCGGAGCTCGTAAGATTTTTTAATCTCGCATAGGGAGAAACAAGAGATGGGCAAATTGGAGAGCACTGTTCCCGGGCTGTCCTATCCGTCGGCGCGCGATGGTGCTTTAAAGACAGGCATCGATTTCCTCGATGGCAGAAGAAAGGATGACGGCGCCGAGGGTCTGTGGAGAATTGGAAATAAATTGTACGACTTGAGTCAATTCATCAAGAATCATCCGGGCGGTTCAGAGTGGATTGCCCTTACGGAAGGGACTGATATTACCGAAGCTTTTCAGGTAAGTACCTTTTTAACCATGAGAATTCCAAAAGATTGCGTAATCAGCGATCCTACATTTTACTCTCTGAAAAAAAAAAAACAGGTCCATCATCTGACTGACAGAGCTGAGAGGCTACTACCAAAATTTTACATTCACGACGCCTCCACCCCGCGATGTATCCCATTAACCTTTCAGCCAAATGGGTTTTATAAGAAGTTTAAAGCTCGCGCCTTGAAAGCTCTCGAGGGCGTCGATATTCATCGGCCTTCTCCTAGGACAAACATGATTGCTGATATGTTGCTTGCAGGCACCATAATCTCGTGCCTTACGGCCAGTGCGACACGTGCATGGCCAGCAATCATTGTGAGCGGTGAGTTGTCAGCTTACTTCTGAAAATATTTGTAGCTCCTAATTAAAACTTAACGCGCTCCTATATACCGAAAGTAGCAATTGAAAGTTCTCTGGAATACCTAAAAGCGATTAGACACTCCGTAAGCCACCTTTTTCATTTCAGCAATGTTCTTAACTTGGCTCAGTGTGACTGCGCACAATTATTTGCACATGAGGAACAATTTCCGCATGTTCTACATGGACCTGTGTCTGATGTCTTCGAACGACTGGAGAATCACCCACGTTCTCAGTCACCACCTATATCCAAACACTATATGGGATTACGAGGTCTACAGCGTGGAACCGTTTCTCTCGTGGCTGCCACTCAAGAACAAAACAATAATGTCGCGAATTCTCTCTCTTATATACAGTCCAATCATTTACACGCTGACTTACGTAATGCAGGGCACGAAAAGGTACTTTATCCAGCAAACACCATTCACTTTATTATTCCTGTTTTTTCTCTCTAAGTTATTCGCCTCTTTTTGCAGGTACTACGTAGCACTGACCAAAGTGGATCTCCATCCCCAAGATTTGATCCCTTTCATTCTGCCCCTGGCCATGTGTACCGTTTCGGAAAGTATCGGTGCCGCCTTCGCTACTTGGACCACCATCATTTTCCTGAGCAGTTTTTACTTTGGCTATACTGGATTCAATGCTGCGCATCATCACCCCGACATCTTCCATGACGGCGACATCTGTCGGAAGGATCTTGACTGGGCACTTCTCGAACTGGATGCGGTGCGCGACCGGTATTTAATCGACAGCTCTCTATTTTTAACCCTAACTAATTTTGGCACACACACCCTTCACCACCTCCTACCTACTGTGGATCACGACTATTTGCGTCGCTGTTGGCCAGCTCTGAAAGAAACCTGCGAGGAATTTAATATTCCCTTCAAAAAGATGACTCAGTGGGAATTGACGAAAGGTCAATTCCAACAGTTGCTGCGAAACGAGCCCAAGACATTCGTAAGTTAATTTTCTAGATGTTTTATACTTCTTGATAGTATAATTTGTAAATAATGGGTTAAATAAAGATTTTACGCACTAAGCGTCCAAGTTAACTTTGCACGTTATCGCAAAATTTAAAATAATTCCCTCTAAGAGAGTGACGAAAATTGTAGTGTTTATCATTGCGACAAAGCAGTTTGATAGTGAGTCGACGATAAGAACGAGAGTAAGAGCAGTTATGTTTATTAGGTAATATTATCACTTCATAGTATAATACGATATACATAACTGGCATAACACGTTGGGATTAGACATTGGCGCGCTTGCGAGTTTACGTCTACCTAATCTTTCTTAGAAAACGATGCGAGATGCGAGATTATCGCGCTGTGCTTACGACTTTACGTAACTTGATGCGTTGGTGCGTCTGTGTGGCCGTGGACGCGTGTGGCATTTGGGTACGTTTAGATGCACGAGAGATGAGAAGCGAGAAAGGAGACGAAGAAGACTAGGGAGGGAAGAAAGGAGAGAAGGAAGAGAGTCCAAGTAAATTCGCAGCGCAACAGCTGCCCAGGATGGACTCGCGTAGGTAGCTATGCTGAAGACTCCTTAAAGTCCGCGCTAATATATGTATATTATAAGGTTTCAGTTCTTATGTTTATTTATTTGCTTATTTACTTTAATAAATACATATTTCGCTTTTTTTTTATAAATTAAATTACTTTATAGGATAGGATAGTATCGATGATGTTAAATCGATGATGTTGTTCGCTGGTTCATTCGCTTTTGGCATCTCTTATCCGCGTATCCTTCCTTACTCTGTCTTCAGGCTCTCTGTGTCTATCTTCTTCGTGTATAGTGTGATGACGCACGGTTAATTATAATAATTCATTGACAATTTTTTATTGATTTTCGCGGGAAAGTGTAAGACGTCGCGCCTCTCTTCGTTATACTCGTGCGTCTCTTCTCTTCTTGACTTTGTGCTTTTCTCGATGATCTCAGTGGTAGGTCAACCGAGAGTCAACCGAGGGCGCGAACGTTTAATGATGTTTCGATGAATAGTCGATGACATTGAAAGTGGATGCTGATTGACGGGGATCGTGGACTCGTTGGCTTAGAATTCACCATCGGGCTGCAGGTCGAAGCGTGGCGGGAATGCGGAACCATCGAGGGTGGGTTTGAACGAAGGTCGGTGTGGCTGAAATTAATTACATCAGATTATTATCGAGGGTCATCGACAGATTATTTGCGCTAGGAACGATCGAAAGTTCAGATCGTTCCTGGGATTAGGGATAAACTCCGTATTGTCCGTAGGGACTGTCTTTCACGTGCGCCGTGGCTCTAGCACGTGACGGAATGATCTAGGATCCACATTCGTATCGATTGATCGTAATCTACACGTTCTCTGTGTTTTTCTTGCCGAACGGACAGGATTTTTGGTACTTCTACGTGTGCAATGTGGACATAAACAATTAGACGTGTCAACGTAATGTGTCTCTCTAGTGGGGGGTGGGATGTGCACTCTGACTCTTTTGACTCCTCCGACCGGGAGCTTGCGAGTATCTTCAGCATTACACGACACACGTAGAACGCGACTTACATGGACCGGCGATGGCTACTCGAGGGTGGGCACCTTGCGGCCCTTCTGGGGCTACATGGGACACAGAAGAGTCTCGTGAGTCGACAATTGCTCTCTCTCCCTCTCTCTACTATTCAACTACATTCAATTCCCCCTTTCCCCTTTTCCCCAAATCACGATTGACTTCTCGAACGATTTTGCATCACGGAATTTAAAGAAAAACGCGATCTTTGCTCATTTATTGTTAAGCCTATTGGTATAGTAATTGGGCCTTACCGCTGGGCTGAGACCACGGGCGGTGCTTCCTCCACGTCCCTTGGTGCGGAACTTGGCGATGGCTTGCTCGGCAAGGTCTGCCCTCTCTTCGGCTTCCTCGAGCTCCTGCTGGGCCTTGCGGAACTTGGCAAGGTTGAGAGCGGCGATCTCCTCGGCTTCCTCGATCTGCCTTTTGTACGTCTTGATCTTCTGCTGGAGCTTGTCCACCAGGTCTTGCATGCGCTCGTGATTCTTGCGGTCTTCGTCGGCCTAAAACATTGGATTACCAGGTTATTTCATTGTGGCCTATAATTGCAGATTTATTCGAAATGGAGAAGTAGATTTGTTTACCTGGAAGCTGAGCTCCTTGATGCGGCGCTCGGCCTTGCGGAGGTTCTTCTGGGCATCGGCATGTCTCCTCTGTTCACCATCGAGTTCGTTCTCGAGTTCGCGGACGCGCTGTTCGAGCTTCTGGATGGCCTTCTTGCCACCCTTGAGGGCGTTGGCCTCGGCTTCGTCCAGACGCACCTGGAGCTCCTTGATCTGGGTCTCGAGAGCCTTGCGCAGCTTCTCCTGAGTCTGAGCATGGTCCTGTTCGGCTCTGAGTTCGTCAGCCAATCGGGCGGCATCAACCATAGCCTTCTTGGCCTTCTCCTCGGAGTTCTTGGCTTCGTTGAGGAGCTCATCAAGGTCAGACTATAAAACGGAATTGCTCCATTGAATCGGTGTTAGCGGAAACCATGAGACAGATCCTTATTAAGAAGAAAGAGGAGCCGTTTACTTACGTGGAGGGTCTGGAGTTCGGCTTCGAGTTTCCTCTTGGCAGCAGAGATGGAAGCGTTTTGAGCGCTGAGTTCGTTCAGCTGCTCGTGGGCATCTCCAAGTTCTTGTTCGGCCTGGCGACGACCGCGGTCGGCCTGTTCCAGAAGGGTGCGGCTCTCCTCAAGTTCGTTCTGGAGGGCGTTGGCACGGCGTTCACTGATTCCAAGAAGTTCACGGGCCTCATCACGGGCACGCTGTTCCTCTTCAAGGGCGGTCTGGACGTCCTTCAACTGCTGTTGGTATCTCTTAATGTTCTTCTGGGCTTCAGCGTTGGCCTTATTAGCGTGGTCCAGAGCAATCTCGAGCTCGTTGATGTCAGCTTCGAGCTTCTTCTTCATGCGCAGCGCCTCAGCCTTGCCCTAGAAATTCATGGAAGTCGTATTTCAGTACTAAAGTCCATTTGAAGAGCTGCAAAGAGTCAAAGTTTTAACGGCAGTCTTTATACAGTACCTTGGCTTCGGCTTCGAGGGAAGCTTGCATGGAGTCGAGAGCGCGCTGGTGGTTCTTCCTGGTGTTTTCGAATTCCTCTTCCTTCTCCTGGATACGACGGTCGATCTCCTGTCTGACCTGGCTGAGTTCAAGCTGGCTACGGAGTACCTTGTTCTCCTCCTGTTCGAGAGCAGCTTCAGCTTCCTCGAGAGCGGCCTGGAGCTCGTCCTTTTCGGCCTCGAGGCGCTTCCTGGCCTTTTCGATTTCGTGGATGTTGCGTCCACCCTCTCCAATCTGGTCGAGGAGATCCTTGACCTCGTCGGCGAGGTTCTTGTTCTCGCGACGGACGGCTTCGAGTTGTTCCTGGCCTTCCTCGTAGGCACCCTTGAGCCTGAAGAGCTCGGTGCTGTAGTTGCGGCACTCCTTCTGGCTGGCGTCGAGCTCGGCGGCCAGATCGTCGACCTTGAGCTTCCATTCGCCGATGATCTTGTCGAAGGCCTTCTGCTTCTTCTCGGCGGCGTTGGCGATGGCAGTGGCACGGTCGACCTCCAGTTGGAGATCCTCGACCTCGGTAGCAAGACGCTGCTTGGTCTTCTCCAGAGCGATGACCTTCTGGTTGAGGGACTCGATGGTTTCCTCGGCCTCGGCGAGGCGAGCCTGGAGCTTGCGCTTGGCTTCCTCGAGTTCCTCGGCGCGGGCAACACCCTCGGATTCGTACTTGGTGCGCCAGAGCTGAGCCTCGGCGTTAGCCTTGCTCAACTGCCTCTGTAGGTCAGCCTTGCCTTCGGCTTCCTCTTCGACCTGTTCGCGGATGTTGTCCAGATCGTGTTCCAAGTTGCGGAACTTGCCAAGGAGGGTAGCACGCTCGCGGGATTCCTCGTCGGCGAGTCTCTTGGTGTCCTCTAGCTGAGTGGTCAGGGAGATCTTGATCTTGGACAGTTGGCTGACCTGGGATTCGGCCTCCTCAAGTTGACGAAGGAGATCACTGTTTTCGATGGAAAGCTTCTTCTTGGCGGCATCGAAATCGTTCAGGGTGCGGTTGACTTCCTCGAGTTTGCCCTGGGTCTCGTTAAGCTGGTGCTGGAGCTGCTTGGCGATCTTCTCCTGAGCAGCCTATTAGCATTGTATACAAATATTAGTGCACTGGGATACATTCCGTTCGCCACGTTCTTTCGGGCACGACAGCAAAGACGTGTGTCCAAAAGAAAATAAGCATTTTACAAATAAGGAAACATAACGTGAAAGCAAGCAGGAAGCATTTCGTGGGCAAGATCCATTCCGCACGAACAACATTAACACAAAAGGTAATCGTTGTACACGTTCCCGATGCTGCTTCCCCACGTACTGCGTAAATGTTAACCTGCGCAAATTAGTAGCGTCTAGCATGCGCATTGTTCTCGACGGCAGCTTTTCAGAAGAAAAGTTACCTTCTCATTGCTCAGATGGTCGACGCTGGCACGGAGTTCGTTCAACTCGCTGAAGTACTGAACCTTCTCCTTCTCGGCCCTGTTGATAAATCATCACATGGAAATGCACAAGGGTTCACAAGGGTCAGGTTTTCGAGATACAAGGATAAACGGGTCTGACGGATTCAATATAAGAAATTAATGTCATGGGGCTCATAATCGTAAGTACCAGAGCAATTGGGAGAGTTACAAGTGGGGCTCGTTTTGAGGGACTTTCTCAATGAATCGTAATGAATCATAGTGAATCGCCCACGGGCGTGCAAGTAGAGGATTTGGCATTTTACACATTTCCTGTAAAAGACGTGCGACACCTTAAACGACATTTGGAAAGGGACGTTTTCATCGCATCTAACCTTGTCCCTGGCTACGACATCAACGGCTGCACGAGCGTTGTTCAGCTCGTTGTGGATATCAGCGCGGCCCTTTTCGGCCCTATTAAAAACACCCGGGATTTTTCATAGTGTTCTCAGAATGTAGATGCTAGATATAAATTGTGCTCTAGATATACCGAGGACGTCTAACGATTTACCAAAGCGTCTAAAATCCGTCAGATATACCCACGTGTCTACTAGCGGACACGTGTCTCTCTAGGCTCCTGAATTGCGAATACTTACCTAGCCTTGAGCTTGTTCAGCTGATCGATCTGCTCTCCCATCTCGGCGACGGCATCGTTGTGCTTCTTGCGAAGGTTGGCGAGAGATCCTTCGTGCTGGATGTTGGCCTCCTCGAGGTCCCTGCGGAGCTTGCTGAGCTCAGCCTCTCTCTTCTTGTTGAGTTCGATCTGAGCGGAAGTGGCACCACCGGCTTCCTCAAGGCGCTCACCGAGCTCCTCGAGTTCGCGGGCGAGGTCGCTGCGTTGCTTCTCGGCCTTAGCGCGAGCTTGACGTTCAGCCTCGACTTCCTCCTCGAGTTCCTCGATGCGGGCCTGGAGCTCCTTGATTTGCTTCTGGAGCTTGCCGACAAGGGACTGTTCATCCTCGAGCTTGGCAGTGAGGGAGGAAAGTTCCTTGTCCTTGCGCTGGATGGTCTGCTCCAGTTCCTTCTTGTTCCTCTCGAGGTCGGCGACGGCTTCCTGGGTAAGTTTGAGGTCTCCCTCAACCTTCCTCTTGGTCTTCTCGACGTCTCCGCTAAACATATATAAGGACTCGGGTGACGAGGACGATTCAAAGGACCATGGCGAAATTCAGGATAAAGCAAATAAAAACTCTAATTACCGGAGTTTCTTCTCACGCTCAAGGGAGTCCTCGAGTTCATCAAGGGTCTGCTCGAGCTTGGCCTTAACCTTGTTGAGATGGTTGACCTTATCTTCGGCGGCCTGAAGTTCTTCGCTAGTCTTCTGGTTAACCTCACCCTGGTTCTTCTTCTCCTTGTTCAACTTGTTGATGAGCTCGTCCTGGTGAGCGATCTCGTCGTTCAAGTTGCGGATCTGGTGATCCTTGGTGGCCTTGTCCTGCTCGGATTTCTGAACAGCCAATTCAAGATCTTCGACGTCCTTCTTCAGCCCGGACACCTCCTGCTCCAACTTCTTCTTGTTCTGGAAGAGCTGGTTTCTGGCGTCCTCTTCCTGCTGCAGTCTGTCGGTGATATCCTGTACGCCACAATAAAATGTTCAAACCCCATTCTCCGATTTCCAATTAGTTCCTCCATCCGATGGTCCAGGTGATGCGTGCGTCGCAGTGACGACTCTCGTTAAAGTGTGCAACGTACAAGCGCAAAGAAACGCGTCGGACGTGCCAGAAAGTGAAAAACGCAACGCGTGCGCGAGGATCAGTCGGCGATTCATCTTGCTGAACGAGAAGTCAAGTCTGAGCCAAGAGATGAGGTAGAAATGACCGGAAAACAGGGGTAAGTGTGGACAAGGGGGCTGAGTACTCGAATAGCCGAACGTGCGAACAGGCCAAAATCCATGAGAAGAACTAAGAAGACGGGGCATCGGTCCAGGTTAACCAGGCAGACGTGACGCAGAGGATCCTCGTATAAATACGCGCTACACCTGTTCCCTCTTTAGTTCTCAACTTCCAGCGGGGCATCGGCACTCGCCACTTGCCACGCCCTCTTTTAATAACCTGGAATCTGGGACCGTTATATTTAGACGCGCAGGGCTCCTTCACCCCTATGCCCTCTTCACCTCTTCACCTCTTCACCTCTTCCCTCGGCAACCTACTGCGTTACGCTCTCCGTAAATGGAGTCGTTTACTTTCCTGAACGAGTACGCGGAGTGATTGATCGATCCTTTAGATTTCCAAGAATTTCTAACTCTAGCCAATCTTGATAACGATCCTTTGGATTAATTTGCTGATATGGTTCTTGGTGCTTCCGTGCAAGCTCAGTACCCCGGGTCTTATTATTAGCTTCGCTAAGAGCTCCTTGAGGGTGAGTCTACTCTATTTGGAAGAATTAAGAGACATCACAGTCTTCCTCGCTTGATACGGCACGTCCACCATCAAGTCAGTCTTATTCTCCATATTCTCCATATTCTCCATATTCTCCATATTCTCCATATTCTCCAAATAATATAGAGCATGTAGTTGTATCGTGTAAGAGTGTGTCCATTACCCGAGGCTAACAGATCACCCTAACATGGCGAAATAACAACAAACAGAGAATGAGAGTATTGCCAACGTATACAGTCGAAAATAATCTTGAAGGATGTCTCTCTCTCTTTCATCGTTTAGTCAACCCGATGGAATTCTTCTGATCGTTTCTTTCTTCGGTAACTTACTCGACCCTGCCCCCACCCGCCCACGCCACTCAGGCCACCTACGCCACCTGAATTTATTCTCAGCTATTTTCGCAACTCTAAATATTCTCTGGCAGCATGAGTAAGGCGGGTTTGCTTATTTTTCTGAAGACGCTACTCCCGCGCCCCGAGGTACAAAATTCACTCCGGCAACAGATCTCTGGAATTTGCGATTCGTTATCCCCCGCGTCTTCGATGGCGCGATCGTATTCACTTCTAGGGCTGCGGCGTCCATTAGGGCTGTGTAAATTTAGCGCCTCTCGGCAACATTACGAATCGTCAGCCAAAATAACCCTATTAATGTTGAAATAGCCTGATGATTCGCGGGAAAGAAATAGCCCCGCGCTCCTCCCACTCGCATTCGCCTTATTTTTTATTCTTCTGACTAATCTCTCCGTTGGCATCTTTTAAGAGGAAAACCAACTGCCTCTCAACTGTTATATTTACTCGAGGAATTCCAACGATAAAACTACACGACACTCGATAAAGACAACTGCTTGATAACGCTGTACTCGCCGCTGCACGCTGGACCATCTTAAAGAGTTTCGATGGATTCTGCTGATTGTTAGGCTCCTGGAGAAAGAATGTTAAAAAATAATAAGAAAAGCGTTACCTGGAGCTGGGACTCGAGGTCGATCTTCTGGGCGGAGAGTTTGGCAGACTTCTCCTGGAACTCGGAGAGGGATCCCTTCTCTCCCTCGAGTTGACGAAGGAGGTCGGTCTTCTCGGTGAGGAGTTTGCTGTTGAGGGTCTCCAATTCCTTGCGAAGTTTCTCCTCGCGCTCGAAGGCTTCCTGGGCCTTGGCGGCCTTCTCTTCGAGTTTCTGCAAGATTTCGTCGCCAGAGTTCAGCAGATATTTTGCGTTCTCGATTACTATCGCGTCTCCCATCTTGGCGAATTCACTATCAACGTTTCCCGTACAATTTTACCAGGATTTTTGAGAATTTCACCTGGTGCCCGATTCCCGATGGACCACTGACGGTTCGGGCAATCGATTCGTCGAGGCGGTTACAGTCGCGTCTCTGTCTCTTAATTTCTCTTGAATTTCGAAGGGATTTCAGGGAAATCAAGGCGGGAGGATTCGCTGCATGTAGAGAGGTTAAACCGCGAGTGTCGACAGCTTCGGATCCTCCGGCTGGTGGTGCAGCGTGGATTGCAGGGATACAGGGATGTAAGGGTGTAGTTCGTAAAGGTCCAGAAATATTAACGAAATATCGAATATATCGCCTGGAGTCTGTCGATCGTGAAAACGTCCTCCTCCCTTCTTCGAAGGAGATTCTCGTATTTCTCGGAATTCGTTTCCAAATAACCCGTAAGTCCCGTCCTGTAGGGTGATTCTCTTAAGAGGTACCGGTCGTCTTACAACTCGAGGCTGTTCGTGAACATTCGAAATGGCAGATCAGCGCGCGGTGGCTCGCGGTGACTCGCGGTCGCGTTCTGAACTGGTCCCACTTTACGCGAGTCTCAACTTTTCTACCCAAAATCTCACCCCCTGCGTGGGTTCCCGGGTGCCCCCACTGCTAAGATTCGGCGGATGAGACGCCTTCATAAAAATATTTATAACCGATGCTGGACCCCCCTCGAGGGGTCATGCCGGATGGCTCCACCTTCGAGGAGGGGATAGGAGGAACTCGGGAGGATCATGGAAGAGGCTGGGTAGCTGCTAAACGAGGGAATGAGAGGAGGATCGCTAAAAATAAGCGAACCGTCGCTTCCAGACGCCGCCTTCCTAGCGAAGGCTCCAGCGAGTTGCGGAAGCTGCGCTGCCAGTCTGCTTTTAGATTTCTCCTAGATCGGCCGCTCGTCTGGTAGGACCATTTTCAAGAAATAAAACTTATCAAACTTGAGAGAGAGGAGTCCCTGGGAGAGGGGATCGAAAACCGTGGGAATTTCGCGACAGCCAATCAAAAAGAGAAGGGGTACCACCGACTTCCGGTGTTAAATTTCAAAGAGAAAAAAACACTCTGGCTGAATTTAGGAGGCGCGACAAAAATGTCCGATGGGCCGTAGCTCGATAAAAGGAGACACCGACGAGTGCCTCCCGCTCTTCCGGTTCCTAATCGTTTCGGTTTTCCTCGGTGACGTAAACATTCCTCGCAGTTGACCATTGAAATTCTGGATACGAGTATCCATTTCCCCGATTGTATTTTGTTGCCAAAAAGAAAGGGAGAGGAAAAGAACGGAAGACGAGTGACCAGGTGCCTCTGATGCTTCGAATTGCATTCGGTCCTCCATCTTTACTAAGTACGTAGACAGTTGGTTCCTTCAAATGTCGGTTACGCAATCCATTTGTCAAAAGGACTGACAGAGCTACTTCTAGTGCAACTACTTCTAGTATACCGTCATCGTCCAGCGAAATAAAGTCCCCTCGCATGACTAATGTAGGAACATGTTGTTTCGTAAAATAGACCAGGCGCTGTGTAATCTTTGAAACGCGTCCAAAAATCCTGAGCTTCCCTTTTCGTAGTGATCCGTCCGATCCAGTCCGTTTCCGAGCTCTATTATTCATTATGTTAAAATACTCACGGCGAGCTCGTCCTCGATGCGGGTGACGTTGAGGAGAGGCTTGACCTTCTGCCAGAGCTTGTACCAGGGCCAGGTGCGGAGCTGGAGGTACTTGCGCAAGTTGCGCTGGACGACTTGGAGAGCCAGACGCTGCTCCTGGAGTTTCTTGTACTCCTTGCGGGTAATGTAACCCCTGACGAAGGCCTGCATCCACGAGACGATCTTGCCAAGACGCTCGTCACGCAATTCTTCCATCTGACCCAGGACTCCAGCGCGGAAGAAGACCTAGTCATTTTCCAAAGCAGACGAAGCCAAGTCAGCAAGTGCACCTTTTTCTCGTGCCAGAAGCATTCCAGGCTCCGAGAATATTCAGATAGCCTATCACTCTCTCTTTCTCACTGCCTGGAAGACTCCTTTGGCATTCGAGTACTCGAATACTCAAATACTCGAGGAGCAAGTATTTCGAAGGAGTATCATGCATCCACATCGCATTCTTCAGTGGAACGTGGTAGCTATTAGCCTCTGGAATAGCTGGGAGGATGGAC
This sequence comes from Cephus cinctus, assembly GCF_000341935.2. Lineage (NCBI taxonomy): Eukaryota > Metazoa > Arthropoda > Insecta > Hymenoptera > Cephidae > Cephus > Cephus cinctus. Next base: position 290,298 of record NW_014333230.1, on the reverse strand, counting down.
GAAAAGATCAGGATTAGATCATCATCCGCTAGGACGAAAGGAGTAGCAGGGCAATCGTGAGGAGAAGCGTCATCGGTTACTGAATTCGAAGTAGCAATTAGGAATTAAGCTGAGGCTCCAAAGAAGCTTTCATCCCAGAACAGCAGATGGATCTTGCTCGATAAATCACCGAGGATCGTTTGATCCTTTCGAGAGTTCCTCTAAGAAAGAGAATGAGATTGCGCACTTCGAAGAATATTTCTGGGATGGAAGCTGCAGAAAGAAGGTAAGTGATTTAGTATTCACGCCAAGTGCTTGAATAATACATAAATGCATGTATGCTATTTATTATCATGTTATTAGCAAAGAAGTTGGAACCTTTGAAGCGTCTTCGTGTTAGTTTCTTCAGCGTTCGCGAGTACCTGGCCGACTCTGAGTTCTCAGTACAGGGCTAGGCTCGCTCAAACAATTCGCAATTCGCAGTAAAGAGTTATTATGGTTAGTCCAGTCATGGATCAAATTCCATGATTCCACTGGTGTGGTGTCAGGTGGTCACAGGTGGTGAGTGAATACAGGATTGGGGTTTGGGATCCGACTCTATCCAAAGTTCAGTTAGGCAGTTCGCAGAGCCGAAGGTGTCTGATACCTTGGTGTGACCCATGCGGTACTGGTCGGATTCCAGATTGATTGCGTCGAGGATGATTTGTGTCGCCTTTTGTGGTTCGCATGGCTCTTTGATAAGATGGGTGCACAGAATTTTGTATCTGTGTTGTTTTGTAAAAATAAAAAAGAAGAAAGAAATAAGCACACTTGGTTATGTACAGGATTGATACAGACAGATGGTATCAATGGGGGCATTTAGGGTTACTCTATATTATCTCGGGGTCACCACCGTCATTCGGGGACACCCTATATAGACTCAAGAGCAATAGGTATTCCGTCGCTGAGCGGTGCGCCGTCTTTATTGGCTGCCAACAGTAACGAGTGATGAAAATTTGTTAAATCGGGTAAACACTGCCAAACGAAAGACGTTGCAATTTTCAGGAACACGGCTTATACAGTGAAATCCTGAGATCCTGAAAAGGACTCATGTAATGGGAGGACATGCCTTGGTGTGTCCAAGACGGTATTGATCAGCTTCAAGGCCAGCAGCGTCCAAGATAGCCTCGGCAGCCTTCTTCGGGTCGGCAGCACACTTGTCGACGGCCTGGGGTGCCAGGATCTTGTACCTAAAGGTCGGGGTCACGCGCAAAGAAAGAAAAAACGGTGGTCGATTCATTAGTCAAAGGGTTTCTACAGATTGTGCTGGGTAAGTGGAACGTATGATTTGTCATTTATGACTCATGATTTCTCCTGGACAGATTCAACGATAGTCCCTTCCTCATATCCATGCGGTCTGCTCAGCTACACTGCTTCCGTGATTCTATCAATATTTCTGATTGGATGATCGATTCGGGACTACATCACTAATGGGTTTTGGGGTTTGTGCAAGGGGCTCACTAGACGTGCACGTAATTCCATGGGGCGCTGGAGGGCTCAATTGCATTCGGATAAAAATTTAGTTTCGCTGGTATTTATTAAAATCCTATGGGGCCACAGCAAATAATGAACATCCTCTGTGGAATCTTAATGTGCGGGGCAATCCGGGTATATCTATCGTTTGGGTCACTCTTGGATTTCATGAAAGTTTGGACGATACGGATAATCATTCAGTGGTTCTAAACTTTCCATTGCTACGAAGGGGGGGGGGTGGGACAAATTAAATCTCTTCAAAATGGGGGATGCTGTGCGATAAATTTCAACTAGCCTTGGTGTGACCGATCCTGTAGCTGTCTGGATCGAGATTGATCGATTCGAAACATTTGGCCGCTCCTACTTTCGGATCCTTTTCGGCAGTCATGATGGCAGGTGCCAAGATCATGTAACTATTTCCCAGAATTCAATTACTCGTCTATATAATTTTACACGTAAACTGTCATCTTATTAAAAAAAAAAGATCATCTTTCCCCAAAGTATAGTTTCCTGTAAGAATCTAATTTGCTAATCCCTAAGGCATAGTGACTTATGAATCTGTTTCGTATCCTATCCCATAGAGTAATGTCTCACCGAAGCTTGAAGTCAGGGTAGACCATCCTGTTGGGGAAACCTTTACGGCAAATACGGATGCCTTCAAGTACACCGTTACAGGTGAGCTGGTGCATCACCAAGTGGGAGTCAATCACTCCAGGCTGCTTCAATTCGTTGGGGATGATACAACGAACGAAGTGAGGCTGAGTGGCCCTCAGAGTGGTCATGAGGTTGTTCAGCTGCTCCCTGTAGGAGGAAGACACGGTGGAGAAGCCACCGCCCTTCTTACCGCGTCCACCTTTGCCGCCGCCACCACCACCGGCGTCACCGGACTGACCGGGATGATCAGCGAAGATCTCGATCAGCAATTTGTTCGTGGACTTCTTGAACTGATCGACAACGGTGTCGTTCAACGGGTCCTTGTTCTTCTCGAGCCAGCCAGTGATGTTGTAAGGTACCTGTATTGCCACGAGAACTTTAATTTAGCAGTGCTCTGCAAACCTGGAGAAGAAAGGTCTGTGGCTGGAAGCAGACTTACGTTGCCGGCATAATGGCCAATGGCGAAGTGGGCAGGTTGCTGACCAGGCTTCGGTGGCTTGGGCTTCAAGAAGTTGGGACTCTTGCCAAGATGGTTGTTGTTCAATTTCTCCTCAAAGGTCTTGTCCGTGGCTTTGGGGAACATAGACTCTTCCTCAAGGATGGAGAGGATACCCATGGGCTAGAGAAAGGGACAAAAGAGCCTGGGTCAGTTTCAATGTTTTATCCTCGAAACTTATTTGCCTGAACGAATCTTTTGAGTAGGTTCTCGGCATTATTTTTTATTTTGATTTCTACTCATTTTCCCGACGAATGGAATCTGTATTCCACGTGACGAAGATACTGCAAAATTACTACGCGTTTGGAATAATGAAAATTACTGGCGATGTTAGGTGCCTCGTCGCTTACTGGAAGCAGCAAAAGTGATTTATCTACTTCGAGTTATTCGACGATTCCAAAAAATAGTTCTACCGTTATCTCGCTGAAAATGACACGAACGGAGAGACTAAGTCAATCCAATAAAAATTCTCCAACGGTTAGAAATTATTTTCTTTTTATCACGTACGATTACGTGTTATCAGCAAAGGATAAAAAAAAAAATATAAGAAAAACAAAATGATATAAAATACAAACGAACGCTACTCTCTTTACTTGTTCACTCGCGATACCTACGGCTCAACTGGCAAGATAATTAAACAACTTTTTACGTGAGAAATTAACTATACATCTAATTAACAGATACATATAAACATACGGAGAGCACATACGCAAGCTGGCAAAGTTGCTCGGTTACTTTTGGTCTGATCACACGTCGTGCTGGCGTTAATTAGCGTCGAAGCGTTACCTTCTCGATGAGATCGATGGTCGGTTGCAAATCCATACCGAAATCTATAAAAGTCCAAGTGATACCCTCCCTTTCGTACTCCTCCTGCTCGAGGACGAACATGAAGTGATTGAAGTACTGCTGCAGCTTCTCGTTCGTAAAGTTGATGCACAGCTGATTGAAGCTGTTGAACTGTCATTTGCGATTGACAGGGGCGCGCAGGCAAGTCCCGGTGGCAGAGACAGAGGATGCAAACAGACACACAAAACACATAAGGGTTAAGGGATCATTGACAGACTCCTTCGTTTCCGCTTTTTCCATCTGTCCGGTTGGTTGAGATCACGCGGTGGCCATGAGGATGCTGCTTCCTGTCGCATCAGGCATTGTCTCTGGATACCTTGGCGAGCCGCCCGTCAAGAGAATCTCAGCACAGACATTGTTCGCTGGTGCGACAACCGTCGTCCTGGGAGACTCTTGCGTTCGACTCCACGACAGTAGAGTGGATAAAACACGAGAGAAAGAGAGAGAGAAAGAGAAAAAGAGAGAGAGAGAGAGAGAGAGAAGGGGCAGTAGAGAACGGTGGTGAGGTGGATCCTAAAAGTGATTTGTTAGTTACGCCAACATGAAACACGATTCTGTCATAAGTCGAAACATGCTTTTGCGCGTATGGTACATCCGGAGTAAACGACGAGCCGCTTCGTGGCTGTTTCTCATCGATTCCCTTTAGTACCTTCTCAATAAGTTCAATAGTTTGTTGAAGGTCCATTCCAAAGTCAATGAATGTCCATTCAATGCCCTCGCGCTTGTACTCTTCTTGCTCAAGGATGAACATATGGTGGTTGAAGAACTGTTGCAACTTCTCGTTGGTGAAGTTGATGCAGAGCTGCTCAAAGCTGTTGAACTGTTCGTGCGGGACAGAAAAGGCAAAACAGCGGTCAGACTTACTGCTTCATGCCGTGAACGGGAGGGAGTCAATGTTTTCGGATGCTGTGAAGCCCGGACGATGGGTTTCCGCGGATAAGGAGGTGCCATGGTCCGGGGTGTCTTTTTTTGGGAGGGTCTACGGGGGGACAGTACTCGACACTTTTTTGTGCCTTTAAACTTTGAACGATGCTATTAGCTGGATCTACTTGGGTCGGTGTACTTGTGCCTGTCAATTGCAAGTTATTCCAACTCCAATTGATTAGCGTGAACAGTGAAAAGTTGCTCGTGTGTCACCTCAGTATCGTGGAAGTGATGATGAGCAAAGTTCAAGGGGTTAATGTATTTGCAGCAGTGGTACCAACTGTTCGACTGGTAAAATGGAGGAGGTGATGCGACGGCCACGATCCTGTGCGCCGTTGTCATGAGCAGAGACGCAAGGGCGGGAGTAGCGAAAGTAAAGAAGTAGAAAAGAAGAAGGGTCGAAGAAAAAGACAAAAGACAGAAGACAGAAGGCAGAAGACAGAAGACAGAAGAGGTTTCTCAAGGTACGTAAAGAACCACCTTCGGAAGGGTACCCGTATCTGTACCTTGATGCCATTTGTACAAAATGCAATCCAAACTGCAAACTCCTTCAGCAACTACTCGGCTCGCTCGGCATTCCGCAGGTCGGCCGACTCTGACCAAGATGCTCTAGCTTAAATGTACCTTCTCGATAAGTTCGATACAAGCGGCCAAGTCCATGCCGAAGTCAATGAACGCCCACTCAATGCCCTCCCTCTTGTACTCCTCTTGTTCAAGTACGAACATGTGATGGTTGAAGAACTGCTGCAACTTCTCGTTGGTGAAGTTGATGCAGAGCTGCTCAAAGCCGTTGAACTGTTTGAGCAAAGGCAAACCGGGAGTCAAGTCGGGTTCATGCCAGGGGGCAAGACAAGGGAGTTTCAGCAACATGAATGAAGTAAGAAGTGACGGTGACTCTGTGCAGTGCTGCCAGTGTGTCGGAGGAGACATAGAGGGGAAAAGATGAAGAAAGATGCCGTCCGATTGGAACGATCGGCACGCGAGGAATAAAGACAAAATAATAAAGAAACATAATCTCTACGTGAAAGGAGCTACAAAAAGATTGCGAAGAAAAGAGAAGAAAAAAAGGAGTGTTCGTGGATTGACCGGAAATAAAAGGGGTGCGACGAACAACTTTGTAGAAAAGCGGTAACTACCCACACGAGAAAAAGAAATAAAAACGAAGGCGACAATAAAGACAAAGTATGAAGATGACGAAACAAGAGAACAGAGGGATCTGTGTGGAGAGAGAGAGAGAGAGAGAGAGAGAGAGAGAGAGAAGAAATAAAAAAGAAAAAAGAAATGCCGCGAGAACGGGCGAACGAATGGCGGTAGAGAGAAAACGTACAGAAACAGTGGACGATCACGTTTAAGCGTTAAATCGCTCGTGCCGAAGCCGTGGCTGCCATTTAGATTTTCATTCCTTTCGTAAACCGGATGTTCCTTCCGCAAAGCGCCGACTCCATTGCGCCGTAGGTTTTATACCTTCTCAATGAGTTCGATACATGCGAGCAGGTCCATGCCAAAGTCAATGAACGCCCATTCAATGCCCTCTCTCGTGTACTCTTCTTGTTCGAGGACGAACATGTGATGGTTGAAGAACTGTTGAAGCTTCTCATTGGTGAAGTTGATGCAGAGCTGCTCGAAGCTGTTGAACTGTTCGAGCAAAGGCAAGACAGTTGCTCTATATTACTGTTTATCGCCAGACTCTTAGTTCTACGTATTACGTATCACGTAACCACACCATCGGCAATGGCGTACCGTATGCTTTAGCGCCAGTTGGGTCCACCATTCTCAAAAATCCACATTGACCTTTTATCAAGTTTCTCAGGATCAGCAACATTGTGCCGATTCTACCGTTATCACTGGGAATCCAGTTTTCAAGATGACATTGTTTAATTAAGAAATATCTAGAGATTAGTCTACCATCGTACTACTCTACGATTGTGAGGGAAGGACGAATGAGAAGCTTCCTACTCTCTACGAGGAGCCAGTGTCCTGGTCCTTCGACAGTCAACTTGTCAAAGTAGTAAAGGCTGTAAGGTACACCTAGAATTAAGAATACTCAGCACCGCGAAGTCCACTGTTCTACGACATATATTCCGAAATGGTTTGCCCACGTGAGAAAATTAAAAAAAAAAGAAAAAAAAAAAGAACCGAAAATAGAAGGAACAATTGTGAGTGCTCAGCTGATCACTGAACATGATTGAGATGGAACGATAGGCGGAGACACAAGTTTTCGTGTTTTGCCATTTGAAAGAGAGACAATCGAACCTGTTTGATCGTTCGATGGGATTCAAGTACCAGTAAAGTAAAGGGACACAACAAGGGGATAATGTTCGAACCTGTTCAAGCGTTCGATTCGTGATGAGAAGCGAAATGACTGGAGTACTCGATGTATCGTTGGGCCTGAGTGCATCATAAGTACGGCATGTACTTGAAAGATGGCGACTGCGCGCGGTCTGCCAGATCTCCGATTGAGGGCTACGATGGGAGAGGGGTGTCAAACCGAGATTAAATCGGGGATAAAGTGTCCCGTCGGGGGTGCCATCTTGGGGTTGAAAAACCAGGGAGAATTCGGTAAAACGTCCATCATGCCCAAACACGAGAGTGTCTACTGGAGTCAATCGGATCACAATGCAAGGGGTGCCAGATAAGTCGAGGTCGATCGAGAGATACGGGTGAAGAGCCGAAAATAGTTTCGGATCGTCTCGCAGCCTGAAGATGGGGCTACCTTTTCGATGAGCTCGATACAGGCTAGCAAGTCCATTCCGAAATCAATGAACTGCCAAACGATGCCCTCTTTCTTGTATTCCTCTTGCTCGAGGACAAACATATGATGATTGAAGAATTGCTGAAGTTTCTCATTGGTGAAGTTGATACAGAGCTGCTCGAAGCCGTTGTACTGGGGGCAACGAAAGTCAGGGTCAACTGTGAATGGGGCTTAAGATTTCATTAGTTCAATCTCGAAATTCGCCTGCTTCCACATTTTTGGGAAATACCTGTCTCGGGAAAAACTATTAAGAAACGGAGATCAGACCGTCGACGAGCTACGATGAAATTCGATCGACGCTTTTCAATTTTAAAAATATTTTTCACTTCTTTCACTTCTGCCTCCGGTGTGATCTCCTGGTAATAACTTCATTGGAATTCCCAGGTCAATCCCGTTCCTATAGTCAATGAGAGTATCGTTCTACGATGGACTAAATTTTGAGAACGAGAATTGAGTTGGGAAATTTTCCAATTTTCGAAGTCTGGTGAACTTACGTCAAAGATTTCGAAACCGGCAATATCCAGTACACCGATGAAGTGCTGACGTTTCTGCTTGGTGTCAAGAGTCTCGTTACACTTCTTGACCAGCCACTTGAAGAGTCTGTCGAACATGGCCTTGGACATGGCACCGACGGAATAGGCAACCTGGTCCTTGTTACGACCCTGGGTCACGAACTCGTTACCGACCTTGATCCTGGGCTTGAGCAAGTTCTTGTACAGATCGGCGCAATCGCAGCCCAGCAACTTGGCTACGCGTTCACCCTCCTACAAGTACAGGGAGATTCCATATATTGTCTTTACTGAAATGTCACAAATTTTTGGAGTCACGAAGTAACGTCGTCCCGAACGAACCTCAGTGCCGTCAGCCTCAGCCTGCTCTTCGCGACCCCTCTGCTTGAACTTCATGCCTCCCATGTGCATGACAGCGGCAGTGATCTTGTAGATGTTGTCCTTCTCCTCCTGGGTGAAACCGAGGACGTCGAAGGCTTGCTACATCGGCAATCAAAGAAATCAAAAGATTAATCTCAAGCTTCCAGTTCCAGGGAGTCTTTATCGGCAAGAACGATCGAACCAAGCCTGATGAAAGAGCTTGCCTCGGTCGTTGTCGCCGTCTTTAGATTTGATAGAGGCATGATTTTTAAAACAGTCAACGGAAGCACGCAAAACAGGACGGGACGATACAATGCAGAGAGGCAGATCACGTGGAGCACAGAAATATGTGCGAGACGAAAAAAAATATATACAAAAAAAAAAGTGCACGATGAAAGCGTCGTAGCTCTTTGTAAGCAGAGAAGACACAGAGCGAAGCAGAAGCATAGCTAATGTTAGGTAGCCGCTTCTTCCCTGAGCTCTTCTTTGCACGCATCTTCCTCACCTGATCGGCCAGGATTTATTAGCATTTAGCATTTTACATGTCTCTTTCGTATACTCGTTTCGTCTAACTCGCCCTGCGTCAACTTCTTCGCGGGCTTCCCTTTTTCTCTCAAGGTAAAGAGTAACGGCAGTGTGTCCGTGTCTGCCGTCCCGGAAGTTTCCTCGCGGACGCTCAAGGCGTCCCTCGCCTTCGCGCTGATCGACATCGTCAGTGGGAATATAATCAAGAGGCATTCAGTGACTACGATGGAACTTGGGATCGAGTACACGGGTTCACTCTGACTACCGGAATCAATCGAGTCTGGCGTCTCGATTTTCAGATATCAATATACTGGGACTCGACTCAACTATACAACAGTGTTAGAATACTGGGATTCGGATGTCCTCAAGGATCACGTAACTCTGGGGAACGTCATTCGAACTGGGAGAGTACTCAGTTTCGGAGTAATTGACACTCCCATTAGGAGAAATGGTGGTAACGGAAGTGTCCTCGAGTTTCATCGAACCAAAGGACCTGAGATGCGGAACGTCAAAGGGAGGCAAAGGGGCTAAAAGTGAAAAGTAGATCTTTCAAATTTTAGGACACAAATTCCTTGGTTTTCGTTCCTCCGCAGGAGTTAAAGGGACTTACGTCCGTCAGTTGACTCTCCTCGCCGTCGTCGACGTTGGGGATCGTCACCTTTCCCTGGGATACGTTGTAATAGTCGTATATGTTGTCCGACAAGAAACAATTGGCTGCGAATGATTTCGATTCGTTAAGTCATCAGGCAGCTGGCAATCATCGTACAATTGGCAATCATGTCAATGAGGAGTATTAAAGATTAATGATCCGTTCGTTGTCGCGCGGCAATGCATGTGGATGTGACATAGTGTGTAACGCAGTAAAACGGTACATGGGATGAAGATTTGAGCCGCGTGCGGAAAAAGGAATTCGACAGGGGTGGCTGGTGGAGCTGGTGGAGCTGGCGGAGGGGTAGCGGATTCGTCGGGGTATCTGGGTCCTTCGTCACCCTTCGACTCCCGGCCCGATGATGAATCCTCTGCCCCCCAACCCCCTCGCGAGAGCGGCAACAGGAAGCTGCACAGCGTTTTGGGGGGCAGAGATTCTTAGGGGCAGACCCTGAACTTCGTACCCCCTTATCGATCGATTTTAGAAAGAATCGATACGGAGACTATCATCGATAAGACACTGGTACGTAGCTCAGAGATTCAGGCCCCCATTCGCTTCCGGGGGACTTACATCCGTCTCTTCCAAGTCCTCCGCGTCGTTGACTCCCGGAATTCTCGTCTTACCCTGACTAATGTAGTAGTAGTCGCCGATCCGGTTGCTCAACAGGGTCATTTCTGCGTTCGATTTTTATGGGGTCAACATCAACCTCAGCTCGCACACGCAACACTTCCGTTAGCTACTTCTTTGCCGAATATATGCGAATATGCAGGGCTACGGGCTACGGGCTAATTATTAGTGACATTTTCAAGAGTATCAACAGGTCGATATACGGCCGTAGAGGGGAAGAGGCACAGATTATAGATTATTAGACGTAGATAGCAAAAGTAAAGAAATTGCGCAGATAGAGAGGTAGAGAAGTAGAGGAAGCTGAAATAATGGTGATGACGTTGAGAATAGTGTAAGAGTTGAGACATTAACAGATCGATAGTCAAGTAGATGAAGTAGACCTCCTGTGATCTACGTGTAACAAATGCTAGAAAGATGATCAGATGGAATGAGAAGAGAAGAGTGGCAGCGTAGAGCAGAGCTGAAAAGTATAGACAAGTAGAAGAGAAGAAAGTCAAGTGAGAGGCAGAGAAGTGGCAAAAACATAGATATATACATACATTTAAATGCAGAAAAAAATTATGATATGGAGCATAGCGAGAAAACAATTGGCGTCTTGACAAGAGTCGTCAAGACAAATGAGCTCAACATTTTTTTTTCCTTTTTCTTTCTCTTTCCCTTCTCGTGGAAAACTATCGGTCGAAATTGCACGAACGAATCTTCCTGAGAATAATCACACTGCAGGCGGCATCCCGACGGAGACACGAGATTCTCAAGAGTCGACGTGAAAGGGGGAGAAAGAGAGAAAGAGAAAGTAAAAATGAAAAGAGATGAGCACATTAAGGTGGTCATGCACTTACATCGGTAACCAAAAGTTCCTCGCCGTCATCGAGGCCGGGAATCGTAGTTTTGCCTTGCGATACAAAGTAGTAGTCGTGAACGTTGTTGGACAGCAGCAACATGTCTGTATAGGCAATAAAACATGCAGGCAAACCATGAACCAAGTATCACCATTTTTCCTTATGGTTTTTATCAAGGTTCTGTTGGGTTTATGTATTATATACGTGGATATATATAATACAATGGGACTATGCGAGATGGAGTCACCCATCCCGTAGGCCAAAGACCGTATTTTCTTCGGGGGAACAATATATACATGTACACATACGTAGGTAGCGTATGGAAGGTACGTAACGAACAAACGGAAAACTATCCCTTGTCGGATGGGATTTTGTCACACACACGCGCAAATTTATAGAAAGAAAAAACTGAACAGGATTGTAATCCTGCTTTCCAAGATGGCAGCAGCAGTCATGGACGTGCTCCTTGTGGATGCCTCACAGTGCGTTCTGGAGGATCGTGTCTGGAATCTACACAACTAACATCTAAATAGAGAAACGTTGCAGGGAACGCGTGCGAATTGCTCGTGTCTCGTGGAAGTCCAGTGTGCTCCGTTCTAGTCACGAAATTACGTTAGGAAGCGGATCACAATGATGATGATGATGATCAAAAAAGACCGAAGGACCAAGTGGACTTCCCGACGCGTTCCCCTCCACGTTATTACTCTTTTGCACACTACACGATGAAAACGACACAGCGTGGGGTAATGAAAATATAAACACGTGAACAGGAGTCAGAAAAACTCCTTAGCGACCGATTGCTAGTCCTTAGTGTCCTTACGTCGGTCAAAAGGCATTCCTCGCCGTCATCGACACCGGGGATAGTAGTCTTTCCCTGGGAGACGAAGTAGTAGTCGTTGACGTTGTTCGAAAGACAGCAAATTTCTATGAAAGGAGGATTTCAAATAGTATAATTAGGAGTCTTACGGAGAGCCGCTTCGATTGGAATAAGCTCATTGATCATAGTGTCCTTGTCTCGTGGAGCATCCGGCTGCAGTCTTCCAAGGTGCTACCTTTCATTTCCTAAATGACTTACTACAGCTAAGGGATGTATAGGAGACGACAAGGGCAATACGGTTTGGGACCAGAAACGAAGGTTGGAAACCTGCTGTGTGTGTGATTTCAGTGGAGTCCCGATGTTCGGCAAAGGTCGCGACGTTTGATATTTAAGTTGAACGTTTCAAATTGATTGTTTGATATTGTTTGAATCATTGGGGGGATTGCGTGAATCTTACCCTTCAAGCCGGGAACAGCTCCGGACATCATTTGGTAGAAGATGTGGTAGGAACGCTCAAGGGACTGCTGAGAGATTACACGAGCCTTCTCCAGAAGGTCTGCACAGAAGAAGTATTGTTATTCGTAGGATCGTCGTTCTCTTAAAGTGCCTTCAACATCTGTCAGAGAGAATACTTACAGGTCTCGATATCAGCACCAGCCAGTTTTCCAGATGGACCAAAGTGGATACGAATGAATTTACCCTGGATAGATACAATTGAGGATAAGTATCGGTGGTGGAAGAAAACTTCGAATGTCATTAAGTAATGAGTCACTTACGAAACGGGAGGAGTTATCGTTACGGACGGTCTTAGCGTTACCGAAAGCCTCAAGTACAGGATTGGTCTGGACGACCTGATCCTCGAGGGAACCCTTCTTCTGGGAAGCTTCGTCGACCTTCTTCGTCGAGGCACCGACAGTGGCGAAGTACGCAATTACCTTCTTCGTGTTCTCAGTCTTTCCGGCACCAGATTCACCGGTAATCAACATAGACTGATTCTCGCTGTCTGCACAGATCAGAAATCATCATCAGTCGGGCGAATGTCTTTCCGGGAGACTAACAATACAGTTGGTGGGGTGGTCTTCGGTTGTTATGGGCCTAGCGATACTCACTGGTCAACATGTTGACGTAGGCTCCGTCAGAGATGGCGAAAATGTGAGGTGGCACTTCGTTACGCCTCTTACCACGGTAGAGCTTGGCACAACGTTGGGTGTAGACGGGGTACCTCTTGTAAGGATTGATGGCCACACAGAACAGGCCAGAATAGGTCTAGAGAACATTATTATTCGTTGTTAATTTGTCTCCCTTGTACTTTCACTCGTTAACACATTGACAATTAAAATCACGCCGTCTATTTTTTTTTTTGCGTAGCTCATGACCAGTCCGCTGGATGCCTGCGCTCCATTCTGAAGACACAGAATTCCCAGCGAATTCTCCCGGATGCACTTGAATTACTTTTAACACCGACCAAATTCTTTTTTTCTTTTAAAATTTGCACAAAACGGAATCCAGAGAATTCGCCGAGAAACACAAAGTAACAGCACACTCGCTTAACAAAGGGCATTAAAATCGATGCAAACTGACAATCATTCATGACGGAAGTATGCTGTGTTCATAAGAACATTCGTCATCGCGTTCTCCCTGCGCGTCTGACTCGTGCTGCTTTTTCATTTTATTAGTGCGGAAAAAAAAAGAGAAAAAAAGAAAACGTAAAAGTGAAATTATGGGTAAGAGACAAAAAAAAATTGGCACATAACATAAAGTAGTCACAGAGGAGTGGAGCAAGTCTGTCGTTCCAAAACCTCCTCGTCATTTCGCTATTGGTTGCAGCTGAAAGAAACATTGAGAAACAGAAAAGTTTCGGTTGCGGGCACGTCTTGGTGCTTTCGACCGAGCCTCTTGGCATGCTCTAATCTTTTCCCGGATTCTCCCGTCCTCAGATACATACATGCTGGAATCTTCGAAACCTCGAAGTATCCTTCTGGATCAACGCCAGAGTTCGTTTCGCACCCCTGATCCACGAGAACTATTTCTTTAAAACTTTTTCAAAATTTATTTCTTACTGTGAAAGGATTTTTATCCAGATTCAAAATTTTTGAATGATTGCACATTTCTCGAAATTCACCACTGTTGCAAGTGGAGCGGGAGTACGGCGAAGGATGCATCCTGACACGTATAGTGGTTTGTCGGACGTTCCGAAAGGAGTCGTCGAGGGCAAGTGACGATGCTTATTATCGAAAGTAAAAAAGAAAACAGAAACACGGCGTTGCAGCAGCAGTAACGGGAGCTTCGATGCCCGCGCACGGTCTTACGTAGATCAGCTTGGTGTAGTAACGCTGCTTCAAGTTGTGCAGGACTGAAGCATCGTTGAGGTAGGTCAAGTTGGACATGTCCTCGCATTTCTCGTACTTCGGTGGGTTCACCTGCTGCAGCTGGTCCTTCTTGAAGTCCTTGGTCTGTTCTCCGCGGGAATAAAAAAAAAGGAAGAGACATTAGTAAGATCTATTATCTGAGACTTACGTAAATGAGTTTGCTGAAGTAACGCTGCTTCAGGTTGTGCAGTACGGAGGCCTCGTTGAGGAAGGTCAGGTTGGCTATGTCATCGACTTTCTCAAATTTCGGCGGATTCACTTGTTGCAGCTGATCCTTGCGGAACTGCTTGGTCTGTGTTTTTGCATTTTTACGTCATTTCTACTCTAATTCTTTTTTTTTTTTTTTTTTATTATACCATTATCTACCAAAGAGCACCTTTATCCGATTCAGCGCTTAATGCATTGCCCTTGACGTTTTTTACTTTAATATTGACTAGTCTGTAAACCTACTGCTGTCTATATTTCTATATGAATGTCAATAAAATTCCAAGCACGGTCCTGTGCCGCACCACGTGACCATGACGATGGATAAAACAAAATCCCATTGAATTCTTAATCCGAAATTGCCAAAGGACGAGAAAACGTAAGATCCCTGGAAAGATGCAAAGGGCAGTCATTTCGAAATGAGGGTCGTTGCATAAGGGCTTCTGGGTATCCGGTGTCTCTTGGACACGAACTAAAAATAAATTGACCCGCAATTCGACCAGTAACCGTTTCGATGTATTATTACACCGCGTGAAGTGGTCCGGAACGAGTGAGCGAAGCTACGAATGAGAGAGAGTCTAGTGTCCCGTCGTAATGGCGGCATTCTAACAATAGCGTTTAGCATCGGCGGAACAGAGTTTGCTGAACCATTATGTAACCCATACACACGTTCGCAATTGCTACTCCGGAATTTGGGCTCTGACTAAAAATAACGACAACCGCGAGCGTTCTACCCCCCTTCGCGGCATCACCGCCCCCTTCCCACGCACGTATCCCCCCCACTTGGACCAACCATAGCACCCTCAAAGTTTTCTCAAATTCCCATTCAAATTGACATAGCGATTTCATCCCTGCTGTTTCATCTGTTTCAGGATCCGATCCGTAAGCCAATACCCAAAGAGTTTTGGCTCCTACTGGGAATCGCTTTCGGCTTATTCTTGGTATGGTCAGCGCGGGCTCTAACCGCGCTAGCGCTATTCTGTTCTTGAAATAGCGTTGCGGCCGCCCGATACGGCGACGCCAACGACGACCACGCCGACGCCTCGATGCTTCAACGCCTTCCTTTCCAGTCCCTTCTACTTTTTATATATAGCGTTTCGCTTTACCCTTTTCTTCGCTCTTGCCCATCGGCCGGAACGCGTTGCCCCCTCCCCCCTTCCGCCGCGATTCCGTCTGCGGCTACCTTATTTCTATCATGCGAACAGATTCTATTACATGTTTTTAAATTTTCACCAACTTTTTTGCAAACCTCTATTTTTTTACAATGATTTTTCGATATTTTAGATATTTCAATCCTCTTTAGTTTCTTTCGGTAAATGTTTCAATTCTTTTTTTTCATTGTGAATTTTAGGTTAGAAGAACGGACTGTAAATTATTAAATGACAGGTAAATGAGTGAGAGATGAATTTGGATATTTGGATGATGAATTCGATTGATACACACCTCGCCGCCAGGCAGACCAACGGAGACGACATCACCCTTGGTGGCCTTGATTTCACCAAGGAGGTATCCCTCCTTCTCGTCGGGTACCCAGCAAGCCTTTTTCGCATCGTACGGCTTGGTCTGGTCGATTCTCTTCTGCTCGAGGGACACGAAGAGGTATGGGGTGGGATCGGGATCCTCTCCCTCTTGAGGCTTCGGCTTCGGCATCTTGTTCTAGTGAGTGTCCCTGTCTTCTCTACTTGGAGCTAAGCAGTCGTCAGTTTCGTACGTGTTTGGCAAGCGGCGGCGGACGGACTACTTCTGGCGGCACGATCTGGGCGGCCCTAGACACATATCATATACACCCCCTTCAATACGTGTATTCGATACATAACCTATAGCATTTCTTATCTACCACACGCATGCACACACCTAACTACGTATATTTTGTATATTATTTTATAGCTCCCCCCGCTATCCCTTCCACACATTTTCTGCCTCGGCCCCAATGCACTCATACTTCAAGATCCCAGCTAAATCAACCAATCATCTTCTCTACTCTACACACTCGACTCAGTTATCGCGGACTATTCTTGGCGAACATCGAAAAGACAGAAGCTTCTTCTTCCACCTCGAACCGAACGTCTATTGCATGTTCCTCCTGCAAGATCTTTCCGTCCCAGCAATTCTTTTACGTGTTTCGTATTACGAAATTATTATTTACGAAGTTTTATTGAGAATGAAAAAATCTATTTAAACGACGAATCAATTTCCTGAAGATTTCGTATCGAATTAAAAGTCTGTCAAAAAAAAAAGAAGTTGAAAAGAGGAAGGTTAGGATTGATCACGGGCGGTCAGGAAATGCTATTATGAAACTGTAACGAAAGATGGCGTCATTACGCGTAATCCATGCAAGAGTCATGCGCAATGATAATTTAACGGTGCGCAATGAATTGAATTCACAGCAAAGCCGATTCGACATGATTTGAAATATTCTGAATGTCCATAACGAATTTTCAGAAGATACTTCTTCTCACAAGAGGATCTAGCGAGCTATAAAACGTGGATGCGCTGAGCCTCTCGTGATTCAGAATAAATTCTAACAGCAATGCGTTCGCGTAATGAAAATTTATATCACTGGGCACAGCTGACTGTTACAGGAAATCGGGACTCAACAGGTTAAAGGTTCACCAAGTATTTCCGACAAGTATCGAATGTTACTCGCGAGTATTCGCCGAGTACACTGAGGCCGGTCAATCAGGAAGATCACTGTTCGACGTTCGTTTCCGTTTCGATTTCACAAAGAGAATAGCACACACAGTAATGTAAACCGTCCCTTAGCTATACGATAAGGGTTGCTTTCACGATGGTCGAAGAAGCGATCGCGCACACTGGCAGCCCGCATTCGCATTTAAATGCGATTTTCCGTATCCGGCACGCACTTTTTTCGCGATGTACGTTTCCTCGCGTAATTCACACCCGAGAACTTCGGCGAACAAATCCAAACGAGCCGCATGCGGAATCCTTTTTCCTGTAGTCACTCTCGCACTTTGTGTTTCCTTTCTCATTTTCCTTTCCTATAACCCCTCATTCTCTTTCTCACTCTTTCGATCTCTCTTTATTATCGTTCGCTCTCTTACAAACATTCTCTCTCGCATTCTCACTTTTCCAAGCTATCGCTCGCTTCTCTCTGCCGTATGGTAACTTCGTGTTAGTAGCTGGAGTTTCGTCAGAGTTGTAAAGTTAACCTGTCTTTTGGTTATGTCCGTAACACGTTAATCCGTAATAATGTGTATCAAGCTTATGAATTTCTTTTTTTTTCACTTTAATAGGTGTGTAGATGTGCGTCTGTGTGGGTAAGGCAAAGGAGAAACCGACGTGGTGCACTTACGTTAGAGAGCCGTTCTGTCAGGGAAACAAGCGGAGGCTCCCAATATAAGCGCGTGCAACGTGATCCTAGCTTGGTACGTCCAACTCGATTGGTTGACGCTCTCGACCAATCCGAGCCTACGTTACTTCCTAGCCCAATCTACCTTTTTAGGTGGAGATGATACCAAAAGTGTGACAGGGGTGCCGCGGAAAGCTCTGAACGCCGCGCGTTTGAAGAGAGATGAAAATAGAAGCAGAGTGAGATGGACCATCCAATATTCAGGCGGCGCGTCGGAGCTCAACGGGAATTGGCTGATACCGGGGTACCAGAGCCCCCCTTAAGGGTGACACCGTGGTAACGTCAAAGTCTTACCGTTCCTCTAGCCTTAAAATTTCACGACAACTTTCCGACGTTCCCGACCAGCCATTTCACGATCTTTCACAGGAAGAAGAGTGGACATGGAGTTTTCCTGAGGGGGCAGCGACTATCGAGCCCCCGAAGTCTTCCAAGAATCGTACGGTGTATTTATCTTTTAAAAAGAGATGCATCATACCATCGCTGCGAGTTGGACTACACGATTTACCCACCCTTCTCTCTGAGTCCACGTGTACGTATCCCTGCTCCTCCGTCGTGAGACACGTGCGGAGAATCACGCTGGAAAATTCGCTGAACGTCAGAGAAACTCTGGCACCATTACAGTGAGCTTGTCTGACAATCAGAGAATATACGATCCAGCGACCGATGATGCTGAGACAATGCTGGACCAGATGTAGCCAGTGTCAATAGTTCTAGCATACAGCGTTGGACCATCCGAGACCTTGATGCTGCGGAACTGATCCGATCGCCGGACGCACTAATTTAGTCACGTGACAGTCATGGACACGTGGACTATTTGCTCCTTTGGATTTAAAATTCCTCTAAACGTTGTATCGAATATTCTCATGCGTGATGAGTGACGTTCCACTTCTAATCTTAGCCAGGTATGTATTTTTCACATTAGCCCTACGTTCAGAGACAAAATAGTAGTAAACTAAAGTTCATTCTAGCAGTATCTACGCCTGTGCACGGGCAGCCTTTTTTAATAATGGCTACCTACAGCGGTCGTTAGTAAGTACCCGGAGGAGCACAGCATCTTCACTGATCTCGAGGGATTCTGACGCGAAGAGAAGGATGCGTCTATCTATAGATGGGTAGAAGTAGAGGCAGTAAACGCTATGGGCAGCAAGCAGCAGCAGCAGCAGCAGCAGCAGCAGGAGCGCAGCCTTGGCCATTCGAGCAAGCACGAAGCTCTCGCACTCGACGAATAATATTTACTCCGACCTCTACTTTAAGTAAACGCAAGAGCAGCGTCGCGTCATCCACCCGACGAGTACAATGTTCCAGATCTAGAAGGCTCAATGGAGAAGCCAAATCCTGAACGTGAACTCAAAAATAATCAAGCTCCAAAGCTAAATTCCTATTCGAAATCCCCGACCTCTAATGTGCATTGGAACAAGAGGGCTTCTGTTCCCTCTGGCAGAGCTGCTCCTCGGCTGTGCATTCCTGGGGATGTTTCGATTCCCAGAGGGAATCGGCGAGGATGACAGCAGGGTATTGGATGTTGTCCAGGACTTGGCGCAGGTAGGATCAACTAATCTCGGTGCGCTGGGACATGACGAATCGGCGTAATTGAAAG
The DNA here is from genome assembly GCF_000341935.2 of Cephus cinctus. NCBI lineage: Eukaryota > Metazoa > Arthropoda > Insecta > Hymenoptera > Cephidae > Cephus > Cephus cinctus. The sequence continues at coordinate 271,269 of NW_014333230.1, read as the reverse complement.
ATGCAAAGGCGAACGGTCGAAGCTGCCAGAATCGTAAGTTACAGCGGCTTAATGATTTCGCCTCTTGAGTCATTTGGCCCTGAGTAGCGCGAGTAGCGCTAGTCGCACGCGTCACCGAGACTGCATTCCCTCTTCGAAGTGACTATCTTGTCGATCGACTCCTACTCAGGAATACCCCCTTGCTCGGCTATTAATACCAGTACCACTACATGGAAATCTTCTACCTGCCATTAACGACCTCTATCGAACATTGTAGAAGGAAAACGTCGCCCTGACGATTAGTCGAGACGCAACGAAGGAATCGCATAGGAACTGCAGCTGCTTTTCGAATTCCGCCTTTCGAAAGGATTTTTTTGCTCTTCGTGAAACACTTTTTTCTTTTGACAAAATTTTCATCGATCGAAATAAAAATGTTTACATCCCGGATATACTCTTGCGGAATTTCTCGTTTGAGAACGAAGCCGCAATTAATGGAGGTCCATAGACGAGCAATGCGAGATTGAGAATACACGAAAATAGATTGATTACGCAACCTCCTGATAAATAAAGATACCGACACGGGCGGATGCGATAGGAATGTTTGTTGTTATGTCGCTTAAGATGTTCGCTTAATGAGTTCTCATTATCACAGCCGGTCCTAAATGATTATTAAGCCATAAGTCTTATATCTATAGGATTTGGCCTAAAGGTGAATCCACGAGTCAGATCCTGATGGTCAATCGGACAACCGATCCAACGGAAATTTCAACGGCTTGCAGCTCTAGTGCACCGTTGCACCAGCCTGAAAAACAAAAGTGCATCATCAGCAGCTTCTATCGAACTTATCGAACTGCCGGTGCTATTAGGAACTGCGCAGATATAATCTGCCGTTTAAATCGGGCGCATAATTGCTGATTATTTTTAACTCGAACGAGACAGGAATGGATTCTAACGGGTGGCCAGAATTTACGGACTAGCACTAACGGCTAAGAGCCATAGCCCAGCCAGCTATATTAATTTCACGGTGATGATCTCGTCCTTGTATCAATTAGAAAAAAGGTATTTCACATTTTCACAATTTATTATATCGTCCATAGACCGTTGGCGAATCATCGAATTTGTAGGTTTTGTAAATGAAAGAAAAATGGTCTGTGGCTGCGCTCAACAATTGATGTTCATCATTTTTAAAGAAATATGAAATTATTGGTCTCGTGGCCTGAGAACTAGGTGAAACGGCTGACATTGGATTTACAGAGAAGTCGGGATGTTATGAAGTCTAGGGACAGCTGCTGGACGAGTGGGTCTAAGGTTTTACTACGAATTTAATAGCGAAAGCTATGAACGACACCTAATCAGAAATACCGATAAAGCCCATAGATCTTTCAGATTGATTCGCGTCCAATTAATTTCACTTGTTACATTCTATCGAAAAAACTGTTTATCACGTGCTACTAACTATAAGTAGCACACGGATCGTTTTAAAAATTACCTCGACTTCCAAGTGGACGAAGGTCAGTCGGCTCTAAAGAAACTCAAAGCTGCCCTGAGAAAATCCCGAGATCGATAAGTCTGAGCTAAGACACGGGAAAACGAAGAAACGATTTACTTTACAGCCAAGAATTTTCGATGAGTTCATCCACCTGGCAGTGAATATGATTAAAAGCACGTGCTGCTTGGCTTTTCTATTCGATCGAAATTTTTATACATTCACATCCATATCAATATCTCTGGACTGTACTGATTTAAGTGAGTATAATATTTTGTCAATCGATATAATTAATTTTATCCCTGATCCGGCAACTTACCATTAATACCCGCAAGAAATTATAATATAACAAAGAATCAGACAGATTTCGAACTACGGATACTTGAATGGGTGGAAATTTTAAATATTCATATGGAATCTACAAGGAGCGAATTGGATGAGATACATATAGCAGAGTGTGATGGCGGTAGAGGCTCATGTTAGCGAGTGTACTGGGCAAGGGAGGGCCGGAGAGTCGAGACAGGAGTAAGAGAAGAAGAGACCGAATCTAAGATTATTTCGGGATCGGCCGAAGATAAACCGGGCCAACATCGACCGAGCGAACGGAACGGAACGGAACGAAGCCTTGAGGCTTGAGTCATCCTCTTCGACTTGGATTTGGCCCTCTTCCCTTCTTATTTATCCATACGACTATCCATACATCCATCCTTCCATATGTTCCAATAGAGAATTTACCTTATTGGGAAACCCACGTGACGGAGCAGGTATGATGATCCTGCTGCCGAGTAATAAGATTGTGACCATGAATTCATTCTTTTGCCGAAATTATGAAGGCACGAGTATGAAAATTAGTGGACGTAACCTTTTTTAGTAAAAACGACGAAAAACTTGCTGCGAGACACGACCGAGTCTCTCGATACATCGAGAATTGTCGTAAATATAATTTCTTCGATGGCACGCTGGTAAAATGATGGAGGAAAGCCAGAGAGATCTTCGTATGACAGTGACGACGTAGGCACGTAGCGAACGACGTGCTCCAGCTGCAACCTACAATAGACAGTCGCGCCATCTGATAGGCTGAACGCAGCAACCTGAATGTGGCTGCAGCAGCTACGATCGAAATGTCAAAATATCGAGTATAAATGATAATGGAGTGGTGTTGCGTTACGTGGCCGAGGATGGAAATCTCGGAAACGTAGAACAGCCTCGTCGACCCAGTTGCCAATCCTTGTCCCGGTGGCTGCTGGTATTCTCGTAGAGAGCGTTCAGCATTCCCCTAGTTACAGGCCGATTCACATTAGGCAAACGACTCTCAGCCAGCTTCAGCTGACAGAAGGGAATGACGAGTGAGGCGGCTGGACGTCCTAGGCGCCTCTAGAAAACAATTGGTAGTCGCGTGACGTCTCGACGTCAGAAGGGAAGGACCAGGATGGCGGAATGGAGGGGCCGACGACGACGACGACGACGACGTCGCTGCACGCTCTCCGTCACAGAAACAATATTTTTAACTGCGCAAATATGTAGGACACTGAGAATTGGCACAGCTCGCACGAAAACCGGGGAAAGTCGAAGGTTGTCGGGGTTAAGTGCAAAATTAGTCAAACGACGGGGTGTGACTTTGTCTCTTCTTCTTTTCCGTCCCCGCTTTTCTCCCCATCATTTGGCTTAGCTTTTTTCGTACGACCTCCTTACGCGCGCGAGAACTCGAAGACAATATTTTCTCTTATTGATACTCGTTCTTTTTCTTTAAACTCCCCTGTGGGTTTTAAGAAAAATATTGTGGTTTGGCCTGAACCTCCAGCCCGGAAAATCTCTGAGAAGTTTGCGATTCGAGGACACGCTCCAAGTGCAAGTTCAAATATAGAGTAGAACGCGCTTCTTCTTGGCACACTTCTCGCGGAAAAAAGGTGAAGAGAAGTTGAGGAAGTGCGTAAAGGGTATGCAGGAGCAGCCGTAACACTTGGAAGTGGTTTGCGCCATCCGAGGCAGCGAGGAGTCGTGGACTGTGAATTATGGGAACAGTTCAGCCCGAACGGCTTAACGTTGCATTTCGCCCGGATGATTCCAGTTGTTGCGCACTGGACAAGGCTGCAAAATCATCTCCAGCTGTACGCGACTGAATTTAACATTGGCACGTATGAATTTTCGAAAAGGTGACATTCAGGAGTTTTGCAAAAACATGTTTTTCGAAAAGAAATAATTCATAGTCGATTCAACAACTCCAGCTGACTATTTCCAAGGCTGCTCAGGTAGAATGAGCCAAACGGACCAGAAGAATTCGGAGCCAAGAATAAGAAGAATAGCAACGACACAAGGAAGTATGCCTTTGTGGATTATGAAATTATCGCAGTACATGCCAAGGCGCCTAGTCCTCTCTCTCTCTCTCTCTCTCTCTCTCTCTCTGGGCTCTCACTGGTAGATTCTTCCTCGTACAATGGCCTACATGAACTATACGGTTCCGGGATAGAGTATAGGCTACTGTAACTCGAGGTAGTGCCAAGGCCATGTAATCCACGTCTCGATCCAAGCTAGAATCCCGTGGAATATTTGGATGTGCCCTATGGAACATAATCCTTAGTCCGAATCCGAGCCAGGAGTCCAAGATGGACTCGGCTGGTGTTTAGGGGGCTTACATAAGCTCCAGACCCCACCACCTTCGAGACGGGAGTGCCAGCACTAGCAACCACCACCAATATCTCTAGTGCCTAGTGCCGTCTCTACCGACACCCTCTACCTTTCTCCCTTCCTCCCCCTCGCCGCTCTCTCTCTTCTACTCGCTCACTCATTCTGCCTCCTTTCTGCCGCCTCTGGGCTGACTGCAGCTATTTTCGTGTCCCAGCGACAATATAGCCTACACCTCGGCTTCGAGCTCTACGTTCGTAGTTTCTTACAATCCTTCCTTCGTCAGTCCGTCAGTTCGTCAGTTCGTTAGTTCATTTCACTGGGTATTGCTATGCGTGGTGACGTCAAAAGCAGATCAACCAACTAGGACCCAGCTCGCTAATAAAAGCCTTATTTTCTTAAGCTGCGGACCTAACTCGTTTTTGGTTGGCCAGCTCATGCAGTGTGAATCAGACGATTTCCCTTCCTGACTGAACTCCTTCCTTCGAGATGCGCAACTCCATACCGAAAGATCGGCAAGAGGGCAAGGTCGTTCTCGCAGCTTTGTAATTTTATCCTCTCTTCGGAATTTACGCTCATCCAACTTCCGGATAAATATTTATTGCGCGTTGAGGATTCATCAATCTTGAATGTGCTTACAGATCGAAATGATCGCATCCGGTGTTCCTTAATTTCGCTCTCGCGATCATCGATATCCTGTTATAGGCATCCATTACGAATTTACGGAATCTAAAACGTAGATAAAAAATTTAATTTGACAGATGACCTCAACATATGATAAAAGGATTATTTCCAGCAAATTGGCAAGGAACTCGACTGTTTATTAAATACCAGCGGTTGATGGACGGTTCTATTTCCTTTGGCAGTTTCGAGTGACCGGAAGAGGTTTCGTCGTCGTTCACACGGGACCAGTCAGAATGTCGAAATCAATTTACTCAAGCTATAAGCTACGCACTCTAGGATAATGTGCGCAATGATACACGTGCGGACAACTAGAATTCAATGAGACTCAGCACCAAGAATAGTCCAAGTAAGGAAAAAGTTTAGGGCGACGACGTATCGATCGACTTTTTCGGTATTTTCATAATGACCAAGTCGACACATTTTTCAAAAAAGCTTAAAAGTCCCAGGACGCTGAGTCCCAAAAGAAACCCCAAACTGCCCCCCAGCTCTGCAATGAAAGTCGACAAGTCATAAGCTGACTTTTCCTCCATTAGAGTGACCAACCGTGCCGTAAAGTATACATAGATTTGCGACATCGGCTCTGGGAATGGCTTCCTGGTGACCGGTAAAGCGTCGTACCGTACAAAACGACAGCTTGGTTTGCAGCCACAACAATCGCCAGTGCACTGATCAAATCTATAATTTTAAAAGCATTGATCATTAACAGTCCCCTCTCTATTCCATTTGGTTGCCATTAAACTCACTTCAGGTAGCTGATTATTAATCTTATGGTGTCATTGTCATTGTCGCACTCCGGCAAATCGACGCCCGGCATCCAGGGCGCCACGCAATTATCCACGGCTTTCTGCTCCCATCGGCATCTCTCGGCGCACCTGACTTCACCTCCATCTACGTTGTCGACGCAATATCTCGTTTGTCCAGTGTTCATATGATGGAACTCCTGCACGGCAATCCGAACGTGTATTTCCTCGCCGACCTCGACATACAGAGCCTCCTGAAAGCATTGCAATTGATAAACAAAAAAATAATGACATTACTTCCTAAGAAACCCGATTGTCCTACCTGCCTACCAAGGGACTGCATTTTATGCTCTGTCCAGTTCTCACTCGGCTCGTGGACGTAGAGGTGCCATCCGGACGGTTGATTGTCTCCTTGATCACCGCTGTGTGTTACGAGGATCGAGTAACCCACGTCCACTCCTGCTTCCGTAGTCGTGGCTTTTGGTAGTAACGTGTGACACATTCCAGACTCGAAGTAAAAAGCGCTTTCCAATTGAATGTCTAAATTATTTATTCCCAGGAGGAAAATCGGTGTGAACCACTGTATTTTCATGTAAAACTCTGTAATAGACCAAACGTGCTATTTAGGCCCGCCCGCCTCATTACTTCGTGCTGATGAAGAAATACGACTTAGCAAACTTTCTGTATCCCGGATCGCTGGGCCACAGACGCACGCCACAATTCTATTACAGGGTCTTGAAATATTCGACTTGTGTCGCTTTATCGAAACTCACTACGTTCTTCGCCGTTCAATCCGTAAAGCAGGAGGATTTCGTTCGCTGGATACGTAGCCTCTGTGTACATTTGTTCTATGGTGGCTTCATTCCATGGAAAATTACGCCAATGGGACGTGTATCTCGGTGACGCTGCCAATCCGTATCTTCAAACATAATCATACTAAACTATAATGTCCATCTACGTACAAGAAGATGAAAGCTCCTAATAATTATGGGGACCCACTTGGTAAGAACTTCCTTGCGAAAGGGTGGCTCCCGACACAAAGTCAAGGCTGGATACCAGAGAGAATCGTTCACGTGGAATCGAGTGTGCGTCGTCACCGGTGGTACAGTCAATTTTTGAAAACACTGCTTCAACTGTACGAGCATAGCTATCAGACATCCTGCAAGGGTGATATATCGAATCAGTTTCGAGAGTTGCTCACGCAATTGAACGTCCTTCACTTTTATAGTAAATTTCCTCTTCACGCGCTCTTTCACGTTCGAAGGTTCTTTTTTATCCTCAGGTAATGACATTTTTTTTACGAGATACCGCGGATAACTGACTTCCTTCCTATGGGAAAAGCTCAATTTTTACGGATATCAGCGTTGACTGTCAGACCGTTACCCAAGGAAATTACCATCGAGATAAATGTGTAAATTTACTAGTGGATTAGAGTTATCGGCTGGTGTATTGTAGCTTTATTTTTTACTGATATTTGTCATCAATCTCTAGGTGGATTTAACGTGAGCGGACATTAAATCCGCTTGAACAAGTTACGACACCTCCGGTTTTTCGAAAGTATGTCGGACATGCTCGTATATGTATATTTTTATCCAATGTCGAACGTAAGTGGAGCTATCACTGACCGAGACGAATGGCAGAATTCGTATGACTCACGTCCAGATCATTATTTATGGCAGTTAAGTACTCTCGAATTTTCCAGAATTCCTGGAAACTTATTTGTGTAATATTTTTATTCGTCTTATAAATTATGCGAAACAGAATGCAGAAGGAATTTTGTTGTTCTGTCGTAGGAATCTGTTAGCTGTGAGCATTGGGGCTTTATGTGAGACATATTAGTATATAGTATACATTACCGTATAAGAGTCCAAAAATACGAGACGAAGGAATAAATGTGACAAACAAGAATTGTTCGGTAAAGTAGACTAGAGTCGACTGCAAAGAGTGAATGTGGCGTCCCTTCTCGGCAGCGTTCTCAACTCAATAGACAGTCGATTTCATCCAAACCAAACCTAACCCAACGTAGTTAAATTCAAATCTAAAATTTCAGGCGAGTGTTTACAAATGTTTCAACGTGTTTCGAAATGAATTTATTCGGTGCCACGCGTCGCCAAGCACGTCTTCTCATTTGCGCGATATTTTTCTTTCTCCATTGTATATCAATTAGCATTGCCTTTAATGCTTCCGTGGATCTTCGTGTGCTGGGAGATGGATTTCACAGGTTAAGAATTAACACCTGCTAGAAAATACAGATAGAATTATCTTATAAGACAGTGTAATGGTAATATTTCCATTATTTATGTTTTAGGCGTTTGGAATACCATGTAAACATTGGGAATTTAACCAAAGAGAACTGCTATGTGGCTCTATTCATAGAGTTTTCATCGGCATTGTACGTCAATGTCGATGAATTGGCGGACCTTCATAGATTTGAAAAGGAATTTCAAAACGTCGTTTGTTCCGTGGGAGAAACTAATATTGAGCTCTTTGCAGAAAAGGCAATGTCACAAAATGTGACAGTATGTTCGCTCTTGAATAATATTACATCCATCCTGACTATTCCTATACACCAAAGATATCAGAATGCCAGGGAAGGTGGTGGTTACATAAATGTATCTCTACCAAGCCCTAAATTGCTCTTGGGCTGTAAGGAAAGAGTCAAAGGGTATAGAGTATCTAAAGTGGAGCTTTGCTTACCTTGTGCGGACCTTGTCACCAAATGGAGAGAAATTCCCTATTATTCAACTACGTGTAATTATGTATGGCAAGTACCTGTGGGAGATTTGTCTCACCTTACCTTGGTCACTAACGTGACTCTCCTGTTGACAAGTCTTGGAGCATTGTTTGCATTAAAGAGAATTTGGTCGAATCGCTCCAGTAGAAGTAAGAAAGAGAATTAAGAATAGAATAGGATTGGATAACTGTGAGGCTAATGGTAAGTTTAAAATATTTTTTGTAAATAAACCCAGCAAACACATTTTGTAACAATCACATTCCATCTACATAAATTCTATGTCGTTACATAGCAATTATGTAAAAATCGTATAAATGTGAGAAACGCTTTTGCTGGGAAGGTAATTTATTTGTTACTTTTTACAATATTGTCATTTCTGTGGAATAAATATTGAATACTGGTAGTAATGCACAGCAATACTAGTTTTTCCCTTAATGTAACGAGGAATGATGATTTCTTTGGTTGAAAGAAACATTTGTCACGCTCCGTATTTTCCTCGATCCTTCCGCTTTCTAAAAAATCATAGGAATCCGACGCACGAGTGAATATTTGATGCGTAGAAAAAAGAAAAAGGGTCAGGGAAGTCAGTGATACGTACAGGCTCGTGTTTTTGTATCAAGATCATTCCACTTTTGCACGGTGGCAGAGCCGAATATAAGATAGCCCAGGTTACCCAGGAAGTAAATGCCCGCAGACAGGGTAAAAACTATTCGCCACTGTAGTATATTACTCTGCAATTGCATAATCAGCATAAATAATTATCGGTGTTGACCGTCTGACATAATGTAATCCTTTTCTATACCATACCTTTTCGGTGACTATCGCACCAGCTATCAATGGTGTCACAATGCCGCATATATTGGCCACAGCATTGATACAACCCATTAAAGTGCCTGCAAAGTTTGGACTGAGATCCATGTGATTAACATTGTGGCCACAATAAATAGCAATATTAGTTCCTACAGCAACCACAAGAATTGCGACAGCCAGAACCTGTTGATCGCTCCTGACAAATCCCAATCCGATAAGAGCAATCGCTGGTATCCATTGTCCAAATGTATTACATAACTTTCGGGACGTCGTCGTGGATATAATGTTCGACTTAATGAAGTAATCCGAGACGAAGCTTACAGGAAAACCAAGAATCCATGCGGTAAAGTAAGACAGGGCCGAGTACAATCCCACCTGAAAATTTCGAGAACGTTAACATTATTACTTTTCTAAATCGATCCTGTTCCAAGCGCATAGGCCAAGGCTCAGGATATCACCTTGACCTTTTCGGCATCCTTGACCGTCATTGTGTCCAATGAAAAATGGCAAATCAAACGCATGTGATTCGAGTCGCGTAGACAGTAGCAACGCTTATTACGAGTCCTTGCGATTGATTGCGACTGTCCGGCGCCTTTACTTTCTACGAAGAATATTAATTTATATTTTCTCATCTATCAAGAGCATTAAAGTCGCATTATCTGCTGATTCTTGCCATTTTTGTAGATAAGCAGAAAAAAAAAGAAAAAATGAATTATCAAGCGCTAAGCAATTAGCAATAGCCAAGCAGAAAGTCTCTTGAAATTATAACCGCTCTTACGCAGTTGGATCCCCGTTCAATTAAATTCAATCTAATAAAGTTCTCCTTATCGAGCACTCTCACTTATTGGCACCTATATTTGTATGTCACTTGAAAAGTCCCGCACAATTAACAGCAGTTCAAAATTATAGCTCGTAGTATAAAATAAATAAAATTTCACCTTCGGTATATGTGATTCTAATCTTTGGCAGGAAACAGCTTTAGAATAGATACGAGGTGTTAATACGAGTCATAGTAAACACTTCCAATGGCCTTATGTCAAGTTTTACAGTGTCAATGGAACCGTAAAAAATAATCAATATGACTGGTACGTGTACTCAAAAATTTGCATGTTAATCATGATCGGCGAAATCCTTTCGCTGAAGAGCGACGTGAATGGCCTAACGGGACCATTTTGCAATTAAAGTACCTTTTAAGTATCTGTTATGTCTTGATCGTGTCCATATTCTTTTACCTCTTTTATGTCAAATTCTAGAACGGAGTTCAGGTAGGACGGAATTTCTGAAACGAGCGTCCAGAATCCCCAGGCTTGTGCGCATTGCGCCATAGCGATGGCCCAAACAGCTGGAGACCTCGCTATAGCCAGCCACGGCGTCTTCAATGGCTTCGACAGAGGAAAAGAATATCAATGAAGAACAATAAAAATGATGACATCGTATTAAGAATCATAGCACGACAATGCTATATGCCTTATGAACGCTTAAGCAATGTCCGTTTTTTGTATTACGTGTCATCGTAATATATCATACAGTCAATCGACAATTATCTCATGCAGCGTGGGCATACAACATGTCGGAAATACTGAAGATGAAGAAAAAAGAAATTCACAATTAATATTATGGAAATACACGTTGTTCATCTACTCAGCAAATACAAGTAACAATTACATATCAGCAATGTTAAAGTGTCCTGAAGTATATAATAATCCTAAAATACCATATATATCTACGTAACTGTTATATCCCTGAGTAGGACATTTTAACATTAACGATATGCAAACGTTACTGTATGTTAGCTGGATTCACGGTGGCAATTCAGCCGATGTTATTGACAAAAACGATAAGGTTATTTAATATCAGTATATCGAGAGTAAATAAAAAAAAATTATCTCACCTCGGTACTTTCCGTTACGCCCAAACTGACCTCAATGTACTCTTTTTCCTCATCAGAAATCCTCGAGTCCTCCGCTGGAGATTCCGAACCGAAAGTCATCCAGATGATGCTCCAGAGGAAGCTGAGAGTGCCCCAGAAGTAGAAACAGCTAGGCCAACCCAGGGGTGAAGCTGCCAAGAAGCTGCTGCTCAGCAGGGAACTCACATTGCCGATCCAGCCCCCGGAATACACGAAGGATCCTATACTTCGAACAATCGGTCATTTTTAATCAAATAGACTAACCGATCGACAGGTAAATCAACATGATGGAATTCGTACCAAGAGTGCCTCTCTCGTCCAATGGAGCCCACTTGGCAAGAAGGGTGTGCAGAATGGGAAGCACAGCGCCCTGACACAAACCCATGGCGACTCTACAGGCGCAGACCAATTGCCAACCACCGTAGCGAGCAGCAAGTGGAATTCCAAGACTAAATATGGCACAGAAGCACACGGTGTATCCGTAAAGATTTCGCGCACCCCAACGCTGGGCTATCATTCCACCGGGAATTTGCGTAAGAACGTAACCCCAGAAAAACGAACTCAAAATTGTACTCTGTACCGCCATGCTCCAATTATATTCCTGAAACAAAGATAGACTCTCTTAAGCTCATCTGGTGAACAGTCAATGAGGTCGTGGCGTAGCGACATGTACATCTAGCTACCTCGTAGTCTGGATTCGAGGATTCGGCGTCCACCATGGCCACTATGGCAACTGACATCGTTATCCTCATTGCATAACAGCAGAGGAATCCGGTAGTCATGAGAAAGATCTGCAAGTGTCTGCATCCGAGACGAGCTGCAATTCAATTAAATCCAATTGCGAAACGAATGGAATTCTTTTAAAATATTTTGTGATTCAACAGTACTTCGTATCTCCACTAAATCGTATCTTTTCTTTTCTTTATTTCTTATGTTTTATCTATATAAGAATTATCTCATTCATTGTTCCGACTCGAAAAAAACACTCGTAATTATAATTAAAGTTATGCTCAGGCACGCGAGGCAGAGGCAGTAGATTCTCGTATCGAATTATCGATCACAATTTACGGCTATATGCCTTTTAATTGTGATTGACTTAGTTTTGATTTATTGTTCACTAATGTATCTTATCACCGGTTATCGTTTCTAGCACTCGCACAAACACGTAATCTGCATTACAAAGGATTAACACAACTGTGATTACGTCTCGCGATAGGAATGCGTATCTGTTTTTTTTTTTTCAAATTACATTCTAATAAACATTTTTTCAAGAGACAACACGATCGATACCTTTGGGCTTTCGTGGCGGCACCTTCATGAACTCAGCGCATGAAATTCTCTTGGTTAGAATTTTCGATGACATTGTTGCAACTCGCCAATAAAAATGACAGAGGTATAGATCGATTAAACTATCTAGGTAATAACTGCGACCGCCTAATTGATACGCTGTGATTTTATAGCTGCCTCGTGAATTCCACCTCCACCATCGAGTTCCACCTTGTGCCGATCAGCAACATACGCAATGTTACCAGCCGCCAGCTACATAGGTGCACCCTGGATGCATTCTAATAACATTCACCATGGGATATCTAATAAGCTCAATTGTCATCCAATACAATTATTGGGGTGAAGTGGCTACTGTGCAGCATGAGAGAATTCTTTCGTCACTGCTGATAAGAGATAAGCTCACGGGTGACTGATAAATTCAATACGATTCGATATCCTCGTAACGGTATTCCGTAGATAATTCTCGATAAGGTTGATATCGATAACCCATCTTTATAACCTATATTGGATATATTCTATACAGATTTCAAACGATACTATAATAATTCTATTGCAACATCTAATCAACTGATACGAATTTAAATTGGACAGGCGAGACAGCTATTAATCTATATGAAGATCATTGTCACCTTCACGTATTGTATTACTAGAACCTTTGAATAGTTGGAGATTAAGAACTCTCTTAGTTACAAAATGAAAGAAAAAACAGGATACGATATTTCAATGCATCTTTATATTTGGCATTGTGAAGACATACGGAGCAGATACTTATTGATCAATTGAGCCTGCGCGTTACGCAGAATTTCTGAAAAAAAATGTCCCTTCAGAGAGCAACGTTTCAGTTAAAAGTCACTCGCGTAGAATTTACGTAGATCGCAGACCACGTGTGCATGACACGAGAGAGAGCCTTCGCACGATTTCATCTCAATCCATGAAACTTTATTCCTCGTTGCTTCCTGTTGCGAATTAAGATAATACACGTGAAAAATCCACTTAGGATCTTTCATAACGAAACAGACGCGTCGTTTATTTTAATCTCTCTTCTTCGTTTCATATGTGGTGGCAATTATTTTTTTATACGGTAAAACAAGTTGAGATCTCAAACACGGAGCGGGAACTGAAGGCTATTTTGTAATTTGTTCTTGGAAGCTTAGGACTCGTCAAAAGCGGAGCCAATCGTTTGATTAGCCGATTAGTTACGCTGAGCTGTCGATGTTTGGAAAATGTTTCGAAAAGAGTCCGAGAATCATTAAGAAATCATCTGATATTACTTATGTGGTTTATAAATCATTTATCAGGGAGATATTAAGAATTACATAATTTTATATCGTGAAATCAACAATGCTGAATAATAATCAACCACATCAAATTTGCTAATTAAGTGATGATAACCATGGTAGTCAATTATTCTTAAAGATAATATGACGTGCAGGTGGACAAGGGCGCGAGGGGGGAGGGGGGGAGGGGAGAAATTTCGACGATTGATACACGGGAGAATTATATAAAATGTCTGTATTGCTAAGAATGATATTTACAGAAATTTGTACATACAATTGTTCACTGACAAATGTTTTGAGCATAAAGCTTCTTAGTTATATTTGGCAAATTCTCACTAGGCGGATCATCGAATCGATCCAGGTACTCTGGTATCCTAACACCACTGATTTGCTTAATAGCATATAGTTCGTATTTTATTATTTCTTTTGTTTCCTGAAGCTCATTTCAGTGGCTTCTTTGCAGATGGATCATTCCACCATTGGACTTCTCCACGGCCAAAGATAATAAATATTAAATTGTCAATAAAGTAGATGGCAGCTGTCAAGTAGAAAACGATGTGCCACTGACTGACGTTGTTCTGAAAAGGGAGGTCAAAGGGCGTGAGTATAGACTTGTTAATTCACTAAGAGTTTTTAATCTTAATTCTCATTCTTGGCAGTTACCTCATCTGTGATGATCACACCTGCGATGAGAGGAGAAACAATGGCGACCACGGCAGCCGCACAGTTCGTTATGGCCATCATACTGCCGGCATTATTTGGACTCAAGTCGATATGATTGATCTGAAATCCACACATCGATCCTGCGTTCAATCCGACGGCGAAGACGAGTATAACCACTACGAGTACCACGTTGTCTGCTGGTGCAAAGCAAAGGGCGACCAGGGCGGCAGCTGGGCCCCAGTGAGCAATTGTGTTGGAGATCTTCCGCACTAAAGATCTTGTCGCACCTTTCTTTAGAGCGTAATCGGAACACCAGCTAATCGGGAAGCTCAGAAGCCACATCGTTAGATAAGGCAAGGCAGACATCAATCCATTCTGAAAGGTAGATCATTTGCAGTATAGATAATGCTTGCAATTAAACTGTCAAAGTAATCCTGCACTCACCTTTTTAATGTCGAAGGACAGAATGGCATTCATGTAGCTCGGAATTTCCGTCAGTAGCATCCAGAAACCCCAACTCTGACCACAATGGGCAATGATGATTGCCCACATTGGCATTGACGTGCAGATGTTTACCCATGGTGTCACGTGTTTCTGCGAGGAAACAGAACATAAGTAAATAGCAATTTATAATTTGTTTATGACTCGAATTGGCTCTTATTGATCACCTCTTCGGATTTGGTGCTTTCAGCGTTGAAGCTGTGCTGAATGAACTTCTTCTCGTCGAAACTGATCATTTTACTTTGGGCTGGTGAATCCGCACCACAAATGTAAAACAAAATAGTCCATAACAATGAAACAGTTCCAAAGACGTAAAATACACTAGGCCACCCAATTGACGAAGCAGCGAGATATCCAGAAATTGGCATAGCAATGACAGTGCCAAATTGAGCACCGGCGTACGCAAACGTTCCTATGAAGTAAGCTTAATAAGTAAGCTCCTATAATATGAAGCATGATAACTTACCCAGTCTTGCTCTCTCAGTAGGTGGAACCCATTTTGACAGCATGGTGTGTAGGCTTGGCATAAGGCACGCCTGTGACAGTCCCATTCCCACCCGACAAGCGCAAACTGCACCCCAGTCGCCATACTTGGCTGCCAAAGGAACGAGCATGTTGAGAATGCTGCAAATGAACATTCCAATTGACAGGAGTCTTTGAGCACTCCAATGCTGAGCGAGGTAACCACTCGGAAGTTGCGTTATGGTGTAACCCCAGAAGAAGGAGCTCAGGATGATAGACTTGGTCCACTCGTTCCAATCGTACGTCTATAAGAATGCACTAGTTCTTATCATTATACAATATCCCTGGATAATAAAATCCAAAGGGAAATAACGAATTGTTGCTTATTCTATCAAGTAAGTATGATTTTACTTCGAAGTCGACATTTGCTGAAGAAGAGTCCGCCATTGCAACAATTGTCACGGACATGTTTATTCGAAGTGCATACGCCATCATCATACCCAAGAACATCAGGAATATCTGCCAATGTCGAGTCCCAACTGTTCCTGAATTGAAGATAGGGCACGTTATAGATAAAGTCATGTGGATTTCCATTTTCTTTCTTTGAGGTATCTTAAATTTCATATTTGTAATAGACTGTGTCGTAACGTTGCACCGTGTGCAGTAAAATTCCAATTTGCAAGTGCAATTATATTAGGAAACAAATTGAACTAAAGGAATTCAGAATATTTCAACCGCCTCATAGATAAACATTAATTTCTGTGAATTTCTAGTGCTAACTAATATTATAGACAATAATTGGTGATCATGATAATCATAATCTCAGCGATGATGTAATCAGTAAAGATAATTATGACACGGTAAAATATTTGCCAAAGTCCACCAGTAAAATCGAAACATTAATGAATTATCGTAGATTCGTAAGTAACGTAACGAATAGTCAAAACTATTCATCATTCAACATTTCTTCCCTTTCGTTATTTTATCACTATTGGAAGGAATCACTTCGTGTCAAATAATCATTTTATTCCGTTTCCGAAGTTAATTAACGATTTTATCGAACATTTTACTATCGGCTGAACTTCATGAATTTGCAAGTCACTTCAACGATAAGATGTACCTGGTGGATTCAGAGGTCCTCCCTCCGAAGAGGCCACTTCTGTATCGCCCACACTCTTCGCGGTCATTTTCAACTAATATGATTCAATCAGATCTTCGGTTTGTCAAGCTTATATGAGAACTTCCCCTTCTACTGCTTCATCCCCACCTAGACATGGTACTTAGCTTTACAATTCATCCCTCCTACATCATAATCATTTCAATGATTAATGTTAAAGCGGACACCTGTATTTGTTCATTTTTATCATGAAGTTTTCTACGTTTTGGACAAAATTTCCGAATGAAACTTGATATATATGGATTTTTGACCAAATGATGACGATGATGATGTTAATAATAATAACCGACGGAATTTAAGTATTCTTAGAGATAATACAATATATGAGTGTAAAGAAAAGGGAGAGGAGATCGATGATTGAAACATATCAGAATTATATAAAAATACTATATTGTTAAGAATGATAATTACTCAAATTTGTTCATAAACCTGTTCAGTAAAAAAAGTTTTGAGCATAAAGTTTCTTAGTGATATTTGGCAAATTCTCACTAGGCGGATCATCGAATCGATCCAGGTACTCTGGTATCCTAACACCACTGATTTGCTTAACAGCATATAGTTCGTATTTTATTATTTCTTTTGTTTTCTGAAGCTCATTTCAGTGGCTTCTTTGCAGATGGATCATTCCACCATTGGACTTCTCCACGGCCAAAGATAATAAATATTAAATTATTAATAAAGTAGATGGCAGCTGTCAAGTAGAAAACGATGTGCCACTGACTGACGTTGTTCTGAAAAGGGAGGTCAAAGGGCGTGAGTATAGAGTTGTTAATTCACTAAGAGTTTTTAATCTTAAATCTCATTCTTGGCAGTTACCTCATCTGTGATGATCACACCTGCGATGAGAGGAGAAACAATGGCGACCACGGCAGCCACACAGTTCGTTATGGCTATCATACTGCCGGCATTATTTGGACTCAAATCGATATGATTGATGAGGAATCCACATGCCGATGCTGCGCTCAATCCGACAGCAAAGAAGAGTATAATCATTACGAGTACCACGTTGTCTGCTGGTGCAAAGCAAAGGGCGACCAGGGCGGCAGCTGGGCCCCAGTTAGCAATTGTGTTGGAGATCTTCCGCACTAAAGATCTTGTCGCACCTTTCTTCAGAGCGTAATCGGAACACCAGCTAATCGGGAAGCTCAGAAGCCACATCGTTAGATAAGGTAAGGCAGACATCAATCCATTCTGAAAGGTAGATCATTTGCAGTATAGATAATGCTTGCAATTAAACTGTCAAAGTAATCCTGCACTCACCTTTTTAATGTCGAAGGACAGAATGGCATTCATGTAGCTCGGAATTTCCGTCAGTAGCATCCAGAAACCCCAACTCTGACCACAATGGGCAATGATGATTGCCCACATTGGCATTGACGTGCAGATGTTTACCCATGGTGTCACGTGTTTCTGCGAGGAAACAGAACATAAGTAACTAGCAATTTATAATTTGTTTATGACTCGAATTGGCTCTTATTGATCACCTCTTCGGATTTGGTGCTTTCAGCGTTGAAGCTGTCCTGAATGAACTTCTTCTCGTCGAAACTGATCATTTTACTTTGGGCTGGTGAATCCGCACCACAAATGTAAATGTCTGTATTGCTAAGAATGATATTTACAGAAATTTGTACATACAATTGTTCACTGACAAATGTTTTGAGCATAAAGCTTCTTAGTTATATTTGGCAAATTCTCACTAGGCGGATCATCGAATCGATCCAGGTACTCTGGTATCCTAACACCACTGATTTGCTTAACAGCATATAGTTCGTATTTTATTATTTCTTTTGTTTCCTGAAGCTCATTTCAGTGGCTTCTTTGCAGATGGATCATTCCACCATTGGACTTCTCCACGGCCAAAGATAATAAATATTAAATTGTCAATAAAGTAGATGGCAGCTGTCAAGTAGAAAACGATGTGCCACTGACTGACGTTGTTCTGAAAAGGGAGGTCAAAGGGCGTGAGTATAGACTTGTTAATTCACTAAGAGTTTTTAATCTTAATTCTCATTCTTGGCAGTTACCTCATCTGTGATGATCACACCTGCGATGAGAGGAGAAACAATGGCGACCACGGCAGCCGCACAGTTCGTTATGGCCATCATACTGCCGGCATTATTTGGACTCAAGTCGATATGATTGATCTGAAATCCACACATCGATCCTGCGTTCAATCCGACGGCGAAGACGAGTATAACCACTACGAGTACCACGTTGTCTGCTGGTGCAAAGCAAAGGGCGACCAGGGCGGCAGCTGGGCCCCAGTTAGCAATTGTGTTGGAGATCTTCCGCACTAAAGATCTTGTCGCACCTTTCTTCAGAGCGTAATCGGAACACCAGCTAATCGGGAAGCTCAGAAGCCACATCGTTAGATAAGGCAAGGCAGACATCAATCCATTCTGAAAGGTAGATCATTTGCAGTATAGATAATGCTTGCAATTAAACTGTCAAAGTAATCCTGCACTCACCTTTTTAATGTCGAAGGACAGAATGGCATTCATGTAGCTCGGAATTTCCGTCAGTAGCATCCAGAAACCCCAACTCTGACCACAATGGGCAATGATGATTGCCCACATTGGCATTGACGTGCAGATGTTTACCCATGGTGTCACGTGTTTCTGCGAGGAAACAGAACATAAGTAACTAGCAATTTATAATTTGTTTATGACTCGAATTGGCTCTTATTGATCACCTCTTCGGATTTGGTGCTTTCAGCGTTGAAGCTGTCCTGAATGAACTTCTTCTCGTCGAAACTGATCATTTTACTTTGGGCTGGTGAATCCGCACCACAAATGTAAAACAAAATAGTCCATAACAATGAAACAGTTCCAAAGACGTAAAATACACTAGGCCACCCAATTGACGAAGCAGCGAGATATCCAGAAATTGGCATAGCAATGACAGTGCCAAATTGAGCACCGGCGTACGCAAACGTTCCTATGAAGTAAGCTTAATAAGTAAGCTCCTATAATATGAAGCATGATAACTTACCCAGTCTTGCTCTCTCAGTAGGTGGAACCCATTTTGACAGCATGGTGTGTAGGCTTGGCATAAGGCACGCCTGTGACAGTCCCATTCCCACCCGACAAGCGCAAACTGCACCCCAGTCGCCATACTTGGCTGCCAAAGGAACGAGCATGTTGAGAATGCTGCAAATGAACATTCCAGTTGACAGGAGTCTTTGAGCACTCCAATGCTGAGCGAGGTAACCACTCGGAAGTTGCATTATGGTGTAACCCCAGAAGAAGGAGCTCAGGATGATAGACTTGGTCCACTCGTTCCAATCGTACGTCTATAAGAGTGCACTAGTTATTATCATTATACAATATCCCTGGATAATAAAATCCAAAGGGAAATAACGAATTCTTGCTTATTGTATCAAGTAAATATGATTTTACTTCGAAGTCGATATTTGCTGAAGAAGAGTCCGCCATTGCAACAATTGTCACGGACATGTTTACTCGAAGTGCATACGCCATCACCATACCCAAGAACATCAGAAATATCTGCCAATGTCGAGTTCCAATTTTTCCTGAATTCAAGATAGAGTATCACATAATAAGCACTCAATGACATTAAGCTATGAATAATATGCAGGGCAATCAGATTGGATTAAGATCTGTGTATGAGTGTCGGTGAGAACATTCCTTCAAAGGCATAGAAAAGGCCAAAATAACTAGAAGGAAACAGCGTTAAAAGGAAATTCTGTGCATAAGAAATATGAGGGAAATATAAAGTTATTATCTCTTGATGCATCAACACTAAAATTTATTTATCTTTTAATGGCGATTAAGATTAAAATCTTATTGAATTCTTAGTCCTTATCCAGTAACTATATCGTTATTTACTTTCTATGGTATTATCTACAGCTAAGCAAATGTGCTGTATCAAGTCAACTCTGATAACTTTTTTATCAGTGATCAAAATACTCACACCAGATATGGTGCATCTCATTACATGTGGTAAATGCCAAATACTCCCTTTTTGCAATAGGGTGCAATTGAAAAACATTCGCACTCACGAGGATGAAGTTATCCGAGTGATTCATACCTTCTAGATCCTCCGGCTCAACCTTCATGTATTCCGTCCGAGGAATCGGAATTTTGGTGTCGTCCGCTAATGACTTCATGCTGATGGCTTACACTTCCTTGTCGAACTACGAGCCGGGAACCAAGGGGACAGGATTCTATTAAAGGTTCACTATCGTCAGTTAACTAAGTTACTCTGATTTTATACAAGTTGGAGCCCCCACCCTGTGAAATTTATGGAAAAAAGTAAATTCTTACACACAATCTTGACGAATCATAAGTACGGGCGCTTTTTTGAGGAGAAAACTGGTGAATGTGGTGATTGATAGACGCTGTAAAAAATGATAACGAAGCCTCAACCCATGATGATGCCTGTTCTTCTTCTTGTTATATAAGAAGCATTGTAATTGCGCAAAGGCAGAGGAACAAGGAAATAGAATAAAGAATCAAGACAGACGGTCGTAAAAGGAAGTAGCGACTAAGAGAATGAGGAAGAAAAAAATATGCAATAGTTAACTGCATTTTTCTGAATTTCGAAATTCCTGTGATAAATTGAATTTTTTGGAAATATATCGCTGATAATGAATCTTCAGAGCGATAAGTTGAGTCGAGGAAAACCAAATAGCTGGAGTTTTGCAAATACTTCACAAAACTTTGATAACATTTTGGCACGTTCCAAGGGAAGTGTTTTAGACCCAGCTGGAAGACAAGATAAAAGTTTTCCGAATATAACACTAATGACTGATTATACGTCTGGACGCTATAATGCTGTATACTTTAAATCGTACAAGCGTCATATATCTTTTTGAAGTTAAACACGAGAGACAGTTTTATCAAAAAGTTTTATTATCCGAAGTTATATTTACAGTGACAACATTAGTTTCATACTGAAGTTACGTCTTTATCGCGAAGACTACTACAGTTGTCTGCCACTCGATTATTTTTCGTCTTCGCTTTTAAACGGAATAAAAATTTCAAAAGTTTTCTACTTGACCAGCCAGCGTCATTTAATTTCACCTGCTTACTCTTAGGTAACTGTTACATGCACTGTAACGAAGACTCATGCCACGTAGTCGCCAAAATTCACCGCTCTTCTTTCACCTTCGCCAATTCAGGATTGTTCCACGATTGGATTTCAGCTTTACTAAAAAGAACGAATATCAGGTTTCCTACGAAGTAAATGGCTGCCGTCAGGAAGAAAACGATTTTCCATTGTCCTGCATCAGTCTGCAATGCAAAAAGAGGAAATGCTATTGTAACAATATAATTTAGTAGTTTCCTGCTCTACCAAGAAAAAAAGAGGTAACGAAAATTACAACTCGTATTTTGTGCCTAGCATCAGATAAGTGAACAGTCGTGAGTTAAAAATAGTCATGTGTATACCTACTGTCAAATTATAAACAAAATATTTATACCTCATCAGTGACAATTAAAGCGCAGACCAGTGGCACTATAATTGCGACAACGGCAGCTATGCAGTTCGTTATGGACATCATGGTTCCAGCAAAATTTGGACTAAGGTCTATGTGATTGATTTGAAAACCGCAAATGGAGCCAGCATTAAGTCCAACCGCTGCGGTGATGGTGATCACTGCCAGGATCGCGTTGTCGCTCCTGACGTAACAGAGGCCAACCAGAGCCAGGGCTGGTCCCCAATGAGCAATGCTGTTCGACACTTTCCTGGCCACTTGCTTTGACACGTCCTTCTTCAAGGCATAATCCGACAGCCAACTAGCCGGGAAGCTCAGAATCCACATGATCAAATAGGGCAGGGCCGAGACGATCCCATTCTGTCACAAGAAACTTAAGTATTGTTATCTCTTTATTGCATTTCTTCGCAACCTCATCTCGTTCCATTGACAACATTAATTCATTCGTTGCTTCTTATCGTGTTCCTGATTCCTGACCTCGAGTCTATCGCGACCTGCAGGTCATTGGGTTTACTAGACTTAACCCTTTAGCCACAGTCAAGTTAAGGACGCCTATATCAATTTGACTTATCCTATTTTTTTATTTTTTTTATTCTACATCTCCCTGTTTGTCAACAAATTATGTTCCAAAGAAAGACTACTCCAGCGTATCGTTTGACATATATAAATTACTGTTATTCGTATATTATGCGCTACTGGTTACGTAATCCACACCAATGCAATTATCTTACTCTATCCATATATGTATAGCACTAATGGAATGCACCGTTGCACCTGATTACAACTTCCGTCACGGACCAATGTTAAAGAAGTGGATACGCTCGCTTGTTTTTTTACCTCGGTGATGTTAAACTGAAGGATGGCATTCATGTATCCTGGTATTTTTGTGATTAGCAACCAGTAGCCCCAGTTCTGAGTACAGTGTGCTATTATGATTGCCCACATGGGAATTGAGGTAAATATCTCCTTCCAGGGTATTGGAATCTTCTGCAATGTAAAGAAAAATTATTTCTATACAAGGTGTTCAGATGGAGCTAGAGTAATTAGCTGCATTTGAAATGTAATCAGACCCATGTAACTTATCAATGGAAACAAGTCAAGGACTCATGTCTGACAATATAACATAATGCATACCTACCATTCCCCAGGAGATGCACGTGTAAACAAACCTATCATAAATCTGAATAAGAATGTCCTCGTGCAATTCGATACGAGCCTTATGCATTTAAAGAAAAATACTTTATCGTCACGTTCAAGGTGACGGTGCAACAAACGGACTTTGAAATTAATAAGATAACGATGATAACACATATCTCGTTATATACCAATTTTTTGAATTACGAAATAGACGAAATCATTGCTAAAACACTAAGGTGATAGATTAAAAAATATAGTGAGTGAAAGATATCAAATTAATTTCATTTCGACGTGAAATTGGTTTACCCTATCGTCGGATCTAGAGTGGGGTGACTTTTTCACGTTCTACGCTATCAAATAAAGGCCCTTCACACTCTAATTAGTATAGCAATGGAATAATCTACTAGTGTTGTCGCATTACGACTTCTTTCTGTTATAAACGATTTCACCGATTATGAGATTATGTAAAATGTGACAGGAATTCCTGCTTCGTAACTCGTTAAGGAAGGTCGCATTGACAGGCGTTCATGCAGAAGGAAACAGAGACAAGGTAAAAGAGAAAGAGAGAAAGAGAAGTAAAAAGTGAAGAAACACATGTTTCTCTCTCTCTCTCTCTCTCTCTCTTTCTTCCTCATAGTCAACTAAGAGAAACTAATGCCATTATCTTTAGTCAGGATAAATGAGCAATTATAAGTAAAAAGTGAAGAAACACATGTTTCTCGTTAAGGAAGGTCGCATTGACAGGCGTTCATGCAGAAGGAAACAGAGACAAGGTAAAAGAGAAAGAGAGAAAGAGAAGTAAAAAGTGAAGAAACACATGTTTCTCTCTCTCTCTCTCTCTCTCTCTTTCTTCCTCATAGTCAACTAAGAGAAACTAATGCCATTATCTTTAGTCAGGATAAATGAGCAATTATATGATTGAACTCATGTTTCCAAGTTGGATACGTACCTCCTCTTCTGTATCAATTTGCGCTTGTCCAAAGCTAGCTTGTATATACCTCTTCTCGTCCTCGGAAATAGATTTGTGCAATGCGGGCGAGTCTGAACCCCAAGTGAAAAATGCGATCGCCCAAACTATACCGACCGAGCTTGAGATGTAAAAGATACTTGGCCATCCGAGAGAAGATGCGGCAAGAATTCCACAGAGTGCCATCATGACCACCGTGCCGAATAAAGATCCCGCGTAGGCGAAGGTGGCTATTGAAAAGTTATTAAAACATAATTGAATAACCTGTTATCTGTGGCTTGTTTAAAATTAAAGGGAAAAAAAATCAGAAGCAAAAAGAATAGAAAAATTCTTACAGAGTCTAGCCCTTTCAGGGACCGGGGCCCATTTTGAAAGTAGGGTGTGCATACAGGGCATAAGACAGCCCTGAGCAATTCCCATTCCCACTCTGCAGGCGCAGACTCCACTCCATCCAGCAATCTGAGCAGCAGCTGGGATGATCATATTGAAAATAGAGCAGAATAATATTCCAAGAGAAAGAAGCTTCTGCGCGCTCCAATTTTTCGCTACGTATCCTCCTGGTACTTGAGTAACAATATAGCCCCAAAAAAAGGAACTCAAAATAATGGATCGAGTGCTCTCGTCCCAGTCGTATGTCTGTTAGAAAATTAAATCAACGTCTTTATCGGTCAATTACCAGTAACGAAATAGGATATCAGTAAGGAACTCTGATGGTACTTGAATTACATGGAAATTTACAACAGAGTTCGATACCCCCGTGGTATCAATGATGGAGACAACGTAGGAAAATTTCTCGATCGATATATCAACCTAATTGAATCTCTTAATTCAAAATGATATTGCAATAGAAATTCATTGTACTTAAATGATAATATTTTCTCTTGTTTTTCATCTGTCACCTGGACGTTTGAATCAGTCGTTGATGAATCTGTCATGGCTACCACTGCAACGGATATGGTGACTCTCATTGCATATCCTATGGTGGTTCCGAAGAACATCAGAAGGGCTTGCACGTGTCTCTTTCCGATTCCTGAAGGAACCAAATTGCCCATCAGGCCAGAAGAAACTTCTTTAGACTCCATTTTGAACCGCGGGCTCCAATTTTTCTCACTCAGTCACTTTCAGTTCAGATATAAAACTGTACAATCACATTACGATGTACTTGTGACTCAATTACGTAGCAGGTAAAATGTTAACAGTTCAAATGGCAGTTTCAGTTACATGTCTAGACACGTGTTTCTAGTTCACTCAAATGTGAAATTAAAATTTACAATCTATTGTTTTTCATTTATTCAAGTGCGGATTCAATTCGAATTTTCAAATATGTTGCGAGCGTCATTATCGTTTCTACAAATAAACTTAGCAGTCTTTGATAAGACTTTTTTTAAACCTTGAGTGATGTAACAATGTTTTATGCAATAAGAAATTTTACATTTGTCAAGTCTTACAATGATTTTATATATTTAAATAGGTACTGAGTTCGGTCTCTTAATTTATTACATTTACTAAATTGAATTACCAATGGAAAATCTATATATTGCGCTCGGATGACTTGATATGCTTCGCATGACGTGCTTCAATTCAAATATTTAAGAATACATATGTATATTCCTTACAGCTGGGAAATAAGTGAAAACAGTTATTAAAAGTTACAACCCATAAGCCACCTTATGTACAAATATCGGTTTAGGATCTTGCATCAAGTGAACGAGAAATCAAATTAGGCTTGACTTCACAGAACGTTCGATTATATTTTTCGTAAAGTAGGTGAGAATAACAAGTATCGCTTAGGCGATTGCTGATTTCGAAGATTTCGATAATAGTCTTGAGCTATCGTCTGATAGAATGAATGATAAGCATTGAGTTATAAATTTAATTTAATCGATAATCCCGAGATTGAGGACCCGCACTATAACATCATTTTTTTTCTATTACTTTTCATTAGAAACTTATCGTACCTGACGGAACTATCGAGGGATCCACATTCGCGGTTTTGTTTTCCAAGTTCTCGATGGAAATCTCTGGGCCACTACTCTTTGACATTTTCCTCAATATTATGTTTCTCACACAATTCTTTGGCTAGTTACATTTATAGAAATGTTCCCTCCACGTTCATTCCCCCATCCTACGCTTTGCTTCACGCTTTGTTGCGCTTAGCCAATGCAGTTGCACTGGTGCTTTTTGCGCTCTGAACACTTAGAGAATGAAGCGACGCGCATGTTATCAAGTCACAGTGTGCAATTGCTGCAAGATGCGATAGGTGATGAATGAAAGATGTTGTAAAATCTACAGTACAGGCAGTAACCAAATGTTTATTGTAGAAATATGTAAAAAAATATTGCTGCGATCAGTTCCAGTTGTATTGTGCTAAAGATTCTTCTATTATATATTTTCAATATTTGTTTCATACTCCATTTTTTATCTATGAACTAGTTAATTCGACAATCGATGGATGTTCAAATCGAAGATAGCTTGAAAAGCTTTTCTCAAGCACAATAACAGATTATGTATTAGTCCTGACTTGAAGATAACTTTCGATTGATTGAAACGTGATTCAACGTCGAGCCGACGGAGATCCGTTAAATGTAAAATCTTCACAAGATTTTCATCGCGCTTATAGGGCATTTTATGTACAAGATATAAGATCTAAAGTCTACTGTTTTAAAAGAAAATAGACGCGTCTCACTGTGTCACTCCCAGTAAGAAATAACACCTTAATAACCAGTTTCATTTTGCCTGCAGCTTGCGTCTCTTTCGCACAGGTGCATCTGGTGTGCCTTCCACAGCTTCTTTTTCTGATTCTTCCGACCTTTTTTGAGGCGAAGTTGCTTTCAGGGGCGACGGACAGGGTCCCAATTCTGGCAACCTGTGAAGTGACAATTAGAAAAGATGTTCGCTCTAAACTATTATTAAAATCTTTAGTTTATATAGATTTACCCCAGGCTAGTATCCGCTTCTTCTCTTACAATACTAGTAGTCTCGACTTGACCTGGACACGTGGACCTGAATCCAGGGTTATCCTGTGGTGCGTTATCCTTGCCAGGTGGATTCTGCGTGAACGACTTCGGTGGCTGCGACCCATAAATGTGTCTTGATGAAGCAGATTGCGTGTAAGGCTGAGGTGGTGAACCATGACGTTCGTAAAACTTTGCAAGATCTAATGGAGCGCACTTCGTGCAATTGTACGTTTTATAAATCCCTACGAGATAATCAGCGAGTTCGAACATATTCGACCGTAGAGAGATTATAATAAATTGAGCGTTCTTAGTCCTCTCCTTGATATAGTTGCCGACTATCGACACGTTCTTGAAGTCAAGGGCGGCGTCGATTTCGTCCATAAAGTACAGTGGTGTCGGTTTGTAATGATGCAAAGCAAAAACCAAAGCCAAAGAACTCAGGGTTTTTTCACCGCCACTCAAATTGCTAATGTTCTTCCAGGATTTTTTGGGAGGTCTCACACTGAAGACGATTCCTTCACTGAAGGGATCAAGGGAATCGACGAGTTCCAGCTCAGCATCACCTCCAAGTGTAATCATTTGGTACATTTCCTTCAGTCTTCCGGTTATTACGGAGAATCCACTGAGAAATTCCTGAGTTCTACGACGTCTCGCCAACTCATAAACATCGCGAAGATTATTTCGCTGTTTCGTTATTGCGTCAAGTTCTGCAGCGCGTTGCAAGTATAGCGTGTCTTTTTCTTGATACTGCGAAATTAATTGCATGTTAGGTATCTCCTCCGGCAACCTCTCCTTTGTTTTCTGCAGTTGAGAGCTTATGGTCTTCTCGTCCAGGACAGACAGCTGTTCCTCCGTCGGTTCCTGGAGCCCCTCTTGAGGTTGCCCCGGAATGTCCCGAAGCTTCAGGCCGTCTATCCTCTTGCCATAATCCACAATCCTATGCTGGATCTCCTTCAGCGCTTTATGAGTCTCATTGATCTGTTGATCCAAGTCGATCTTGACAGCCTTCATCTTGCCCTCTCTCTTCTGCAGCTCCTCAAGTTCCTCCTTTAAACCCGAGGTAGCTTCTTCCCTCTCGATGAGGGTCCCGCTAATCTCTTTCAGTTCCTCCAGGTAGACCTTCGCCTCAGCCTCCAGCTCCGTCTTCTCCTTTTGTATGTCCCGAAGCCGCTGCTCACACGCGTGCACGTCATTCTCCAAGGCCTCGATGTGCTGCTCCGTTTTCTTCGCTGTTCTTTCTGCCGTTTTTATCGCCACTTGCAGTTTGCACACCTCCGCTTTCATTTTGTCGATCGTTTTTGTCAGTCCCGTAATTTTGTGCTGCTGCTCCTTCACCTTGCCACCGGAAATTTCATCGATTTTTTGGTTAATCACCTCCACTTTATCCATTACGGACTTCGCATCTGCTTCGACCTTCTTTGCTTTTTTTTCGGCCATCTCCACTGTCTCTGTCAATTTCTTTACTTTCTGCGGATTTGAAGTAGCCTCGGCTACCTTCTTTTCTTGGACCTTCAGTTGTGACTTAAGCAGCGGTTCCTGCTCTTTTAGTGCTCGAACTTCGATGGTAAATTTTTCTTTGTCCATAGTCATATCCTTCAGGGCATTTGAAAGAGTCTGTATCTGTCCCTCCAGTGGTTGTTGCTTTGCTCGCAGTGAATTGCATTCCTGATAGACGATCTCCAAGTCTTTCTCGAGTTTCTCAATATCTGCCGCTGATGGTTCGCTTCGAACAACACTCTGACCCATTCTACCCTTCAGCACGGTACGACCACCGCCACTCATTGTACCGGAAGTTTCGATCAATTCGCCCTTGAGAGTAACAACCCTGTGACGCTGGGCGCCGTAGGCAACTCGGGTTGCTTGTTCCAGGTCCTTCGCCACCAAAGTATTTCTGACGCCATAGTAAAATGCCGGCAGAACCCTCTCGTCCTCGACTTTAATTAAATCAAAAAGTCGCGGTACATTTTCCGGGGTTTGTATTTTCTGTCGACATTGTTGAAGTAATGGCTGTTGCTTCTCTAAAGGAATAAAGGTCGCACGACCTATGTCACGGTCGCGAAGAAACTGTACGCAGGTCTGAGCCGTGGCTACAGTGTCCACCACGATGTTATCCAGAGGACCACATGCTGTCGAAACAGCTACATCATATTTCGCATCTATTGCACCCAGGTCACCCTAAAATATAAAAATCCGCCTTCAATTTTATCAGATATGTAAAGAGGAATAATATTAGGTACGCATAGACAACATATACGATATGAAAAATAAATTTGAATTGTACCAGTCTGCCAAAGATACCAGGTAATCGTCCAGCCTGCTTCTCCTGCATCAAGGAATCCAGAACTCTGTTTCTAGACCTGCTCGCATTCATTGCACAACGTTTCTCTTCAACTTGAACTCTCATGTTTCTCAATTTGTTTGATACTTCGAATTCCCGTTGCTTTGTTTCCTCAAGATCCTTACGTACCTCATCCAAACTTCGACGAGTCGCCGGGATCTTCTGCTCGAAACTTTGCAGCTGACATTGACGTTCCTTCAACGTTTCTATCGTCACTTGTAGAGTTTTATGCAAATTCTCAAGCTTCGACTTTTCTGTCTCTTCTACTGAAGTATAAAGTTGCAGTTCGGACTTTGCAATGTCGAACGCTGCTTTTACCTGGTCGACGTTCTTCCTGTGAGTTATCAATTCTGTTTCTAGTTCTGACCGTTGTTTGAGCAATGGTTCCGTTTTCTCGCGTAAACCGCTCATCAGTGTTGCCAGAGCAGCTTCTTCACATTCTTGTTGTTTAACTGTTTTTTCTGCAACAATTTCACATTCTTCTATGGTCTTCGCATTCTTTTCAGGCACAGATGCAAGTTCCTCCAGTTTGGCCTTTTCCTGTTTTATAAAACATATTACTGTAGACTCAATTTCATAACACAAGTCTACAATCCTCTTTAGAAAAATAGTATTGAGCATCTTAAAATACTTACTGTTTTGACTGAAGCTAGATTGGCTTTGCGTCTTTTGTTAGTTTCTACCAATTCTGCGTGCAGAGCTTCATCCTGTTTTCTGATATTGTCAAACTTCTCCGTTGTCGCTTCCTTCTTCTGCTGCAGTTGTTCCCACTTTTTACTCTTCTCCTTCAATTCTGCCTTCTTGACTTGCAACTCCTTGTGAACGACACTCATCTGTTCCGTCAAGTCGCTGAAGTCCTTGTCCAGTTCCTGCTTCTTCTCCTCATGCGTTGTCAGTACTTTAGCCGCTTCCCGTCGTTTGCAATGATACAGCTGGTATTGAAGTTTTATTATTATATTTTCTATCTTCAAATATTGAATCGCGTCTTGCATTGGTTCCTCCAGGTCGTCCTTCTCTTTTTCGACTACCCGTAGACGATTTAATTTCTCGACTCTGCGCTCCGTGAGCACTTCGACCTTCTCAGAAAGTCTATTTAGAGGTTCCTTGTAGCGAGCTGTACCGATAATGTCCTCCAGAAATTCAAGCATTCCGATATCATGTTCGGATTGGCCTTTTGGTTTCATCATAGCTATTTGTTCAACCTCTCCCTATGCATAAACATTAAGTGCTTCATGTATATTGGCAAAATTAACGATAGGTAATAAATATTTATATTGTAACTGGAAAACATTCTACGTACTTGTAAAATCAAAAAACGATTATAGTCAAGATCGACCCTATGAGAACGTAATAGTTTAGCAATTTCTTTAAATTGCACTTTCTTCCCGTTAAGTTCGTAAAATGATGAGTTGTCTTTAAATGCTGTTCTCGATATCTTGAAGCCCCCGTTTGGGACAATATCGTAATCGGATCCTGGCTAAAAAGATATTGCAAATAAATACCTAATGTTCTGAGGAAGACTTGAATGCGGTATTACAACTCTAATGAAATTCAAATCAGTCATTTAACCTTATCAATAATTTGTTCGAAATACACTGAGACAGTGCAACTTCTAACATCTTGATGCTCACTAGAATTGTGTATTAAAACAGAAATCTTTTTCGAGCGAATTTTACTAGCTCTATAACCAAATACAAATAACATAGAGTCAATGACATTACTCTTGCCGCTACCATTTGGACCCACAATGGCTGAAAAACACTGTTGAGAAAAGAAAAAGATGTATAACGAATAATTATAGCCAAGAATATCTATTAAATTTGATACACAAAAATATAATTACCTTGTGAAAGGGACCAACAACCTGTTTACCAGCGTAGCTTTTAAAATTCTCATTGACAATCTTAGTAATTATCAATCTAGGATCGTTATCACTCAATTCATTAACTTTTTTAGGTGGCGGTGCTATGTAAATATCATCATCAACTCGCAAACCACCTTCCTCATCGGTGTCATAACCAGCTTCCTGAACAGGGTCCGTCTCCATCTCTTCTTCAGATATATTTCCATTCTGCTGATTTTTATTAGACATTCTATGACAAGACATTGTATGTTATCATTTTTTTTCATACCAATAATATTGAAAACAATACTGTTAGCAATATGCTTGTTTATTCATAGGCAATGTAATGATTTAAATGTTGAGCTTAGTGGTAAAATCATTTTCAGGTTAGTATAATAACAACACTAGTTACGCAATGTTTTTCTATCAAAGATGTGTTGTAAGAAAAATCAACAAGCCGACGACAAATTAGAAAACTATCGAATAACCACAAGATATACAAATATCATTGATAAGCAAGAAATAATACTTGGAAAAGACGTTTCCCGCTAAAATTGTTGTGTACAACCTGCAGTCTTCATAGCGTTGTTCAAAACGAAACAGCTTCCAGAAATCAATTTATTTATTATTTCACTAAATACCTACCTTTGTTCTTCAACTCCACTTCCAGTACGTCATCAAATATATCATTTATTTAACAAAGGTGAAATAATAGCCGTCACATCGCACGCGTCACTTTTGCTATACCTACTTTCAACATCAGCGAGTCTCCCGAAACTCAGTACAGCACGCTCCGCTAAAACTTGAAAAAAACGGCAAGTTGGTAGGTTTCATTAGGTTTTACTCAGAAGTTCAACTTCCGTAGATGACAAGTTATGGAATGCGAATATAATAATCAACAAAAATATTTAATTAAAAATTATTTTAATGCCTTTCCTTATCCGAGCTTCGTGAATTGAATTTTAAAGTCTAACGGACTTTTTAATACCGACGCGTCATAGAGGGCAACATTTTCGCTCAGCGTGAAAATTTCGCAATGAATATTTTTAAGTAGACGACGATCTATTAGAAACATACTTTTTATAAATCATAGTATAATGCAAAAAATAATAAAATTCAAATATGACACTACGAAAATCCGGCAAGTACAAAAAACCGATACCATTTTAACACAAGACTCCGTGGCGCAACGGTAGCGCGTCTGACTCCAGATCAGAAGGTTGCGTGTTCAAATCACGTCGGGGTCAAAGAATGTGAGCTTTTTTTTACTCGTGGCTTCAACAAAAACCTTATCATTATCTCTGATACAAAACCAGAAATGAATATACATATTCGCAAAAGAATACGCACTAAGAGAAAAGTAATAAAATTGACTATATAACCGTTCGGCTATTAGATTTTAATTTGTATAAAATGTCAGGATCAGGTAAATAAAAATCGCAAATATAAGTTTGCACAATTTTTATAATTGTACGAAATTGGTCATTATAAAAAAGATCTTGTCTTACGAGACTAAGAGAGCAGTCAACAACGGTCGTACCGCGAAGATCGTACAACTCGCTTGCCTAGCTTATCTCGACAGTTAAATATATATATGCATATAATATATCACAATAAAACGGACGTGTGGATGCTTATACATATGTGCTCTTCGGCTCTACTGCTATACCCAGTATTACAGTTATGGCAGAGAACGGGATGCTGTATATATAAATTGCACAAACTTAACTGATGATGTGCATTAAATCTTTCCGCGACCCGCAAGCTTACTCCTTTTATTAATAATAGAGCCTTAAGACCCTACACGACTCGGTCGACACTCCTCCGTCCCGCAGTAATCCTTATGCAACAGGACAAACAATGACGCTCGTGGACTTATTCGAATTAGGATCCATTATCATTCTCTTCGCTCCAACTCTTCTAGTCCTTCTCTGGTATAAACTGGACGAGGCGCAGCTGGAAACCACTCGAATCACGAAACGTGAGACAAGAGAAGGAAAAAATTCCTCGATAGTCACCAGTGAGTTGGAACCTTCGGATTACCAAAGTATCGCAGAACTTTTGAGACTATTAACAAGCGCGCGTCTTTGATTCGCTGATTTGGAAGTGTAACGTTTTCCCGAGGAAACTAGGAATTCCTAATGGCAGGCAGGGCCCACTCTAACGTAAGATTAAGGCCACGGATAGCAGCAGCGAGTGCTTCGTCGCGTACATAGATACATAGGTGTCGCTCGTCTGACGTCTCTTACACTTTCTACATATTATACGTATTCATATGTACAGCATATATACATCGGTGGCGCGTACTCATAGCGACGTCTGCGTTACCAACGTAGGCGTCACTTGGTTACATGATGAAGATCAAGCGTCGACCCATCTGTTGCTCCTCGACACCGGTGGTTCCTCTGGTCCCTCGAGGATTTCTCATTGCTTATACTTTTTTTTATCTCGCACGTCCTGTCCTTCGATCGCAGTGTATATCCTTCTTCGTAAAAACGATCTCACCTGAAATAAGTAAAAATAACGTTGCTTATCGCGTCGCTCTAATATTCCTTGTCGTCAGAGATCGATTTTTGGATTATGATTTATGTACGCGTAATGCGACACCCCGTTTACCTTGCATATGGTGGCGGCGGCGTGGGTGCAGGATCTCTCGAGGACATGCTTACTGTTCCAGGTACCGAGAGGGCAGAATGCACAAGGTGCACGTTGTGAACTGCAGGTAAGACCGATGAATCGTTAGCGCCGGGTCTAACGAATTGAGCAGGATTCAGTTTGATGGCATCGTCGTAGCTGGGCGGGGCATCCGCGACAGCTTCGTAATCCGGTGGCTTCTGCTGCGAGCCACACGATGGCTCGTCGATCGAGATCACATGAATCGGGTCGTCGATCTGCAATTGACAGAGATAACGGGGAGTTAGTGAATTTCCCGTATTAAAATAATAAAAGTTATAAAGCTTAAAGGAGTGGGCGCCGAGTGCGAGCGAAGATCGATCGAGAACACTACGCGTGACGTGTACGACGCTTTATGGATTTCTGTAAACGGTCGTATTTATAAAATAATTCTTTAGTCGATCGGAGCCATAGAAATGTGCACGTCATGTGTATACAGATAGAGGTATGTGTAGACGATCACAGGATAAATATAGAATCGCATGCAGTTCCGGGTGAATACCCTTAATAGCTTAGTCTGACACGACACACATCGAGCCCTAGTGTAAGGGGTTCCCTTATGACGTCTACGCCGTAACTACAGCTACGGACTACCCGGTGCACGGGATCCAAAAGAGGCTTGACCTGGATCGATTCACAAGAGACAGACAACGAAGGACCGAGCGACTCGAAGTCCTTCGTTGTCAGTCGTGCGAGCAGAACAATAAGGTAGATTAAAAGAACAATTGCTTGAAAAAGTAAAAATAAATTTTCTCGTCGTAAACTGTCCCCCTTGAATGTACTTGATTTTCATTTATAAGCTATCAATACGCCTACTCAGCAATCTAGTATCTTATACTGTCATAAATACATATATCGTGTGTCCCCAGAGGCACTGGACTAAGTAAAACTGTCTGATAAGAGCATAACGTACCTGAGCCGTAATAGAATGATTGATGTGCTGGGTCTGCGCGCTGGGCCTTGTAGGGGGTGTGTGGAGCCAACAGCACATTGCAGCGCAAATGAGAAGTGCCCCCGCGACGATGCAGGCCACCCCTATGTACCGTACGGGCTCCACGTAATTTTCAGCAAGTCCTAGCCAATTGATGAGGGCCCCGACGCAAAGGAGAACCATCCCATACCTGTAGGGACGCTGGGACCGCCGTGACTCCTCCAAAGACATGGCTGAAAATGCAAAGAAGCGAAGATTCTGGTTAGTGACAGCAGCTAAAAGTGAACTGACATAAGCGACTGGTTAAGAGCGCGAAAAGTGAGCCTTCTATGGAGCACTATGGAAAGTGGGTCAGGCGGGGTCAGTCGGAAAGCGGGAGGAATGGCGACTATTGCCGGCACCCCCGTCACATGACGCGTGCAAGAAGGGACACATGGCGTGATAACAGGAATTAGATGGATGGTAAATAATGCGTCCCCGAAGGGTACTCAACCGCACCCCGTCGTCATGCACGTCTTATTTTAGTCCACTGGACATTAATTCCTCGTCTTCCTCCTACCATCCGTGCTCACGTATCATATCACGAAACCCATTTTCCTGTCGATAACAATGCTCCCTCCGTATCCCCTAGAATCCATTCGCCTCTTTTGACTTTCCGCTCTTCCACCTCCATTTCCATATCCTTTTCCTGTTCTCATTCCCCTTAGAACCACCAGAGACGCTCGAGTCGACTCGAGTCCCATGTGGCGATGCAACCAAAGTTTTCGAAACAAAACGGTCTAGTGGTTGTGCGCGCTATTTCACGTCTCTAATCTCTACTAAGTGTTTATTATGTCTGGCAATACGTCATTACCTGACTCGACGTACACGTAATGAGCGACGCGCATTACGGTCGATCCATGATGCGAAATAATACACGGAACGTAGAGGTACCTAACGTTCGACGTGGCGTCTACGACCGCGTCCGAGTACTGACTGCAGTTTGCAGGTTAGGATCGCATGGCATCACGGGTACGGTGGCACTCGAGCACCCGGCAAATAAATCACAGCGAGAAGAAGCTGCGATGGCTGCTATTACAAAGTTCATTGGCGCCTTATTCGAGGGCTGCTTAACAAAAGAAGCTCGCATCCATTACACAGTCCGGCACTTCTCAATATTCGTGAAGATTAAATGCTACGAAAAATAGAAATAGACAATCGAAAATTCCTTCTGGTACATGTGATCAGTGATTTTTCTTTTCTTTTCTTATCGATCGGTTACATCTCAATTGACTCGAAATAAAGAATCCCTTTTTCGATACTGCATTTCTTTCTCTCTTGAGTTTCTCTCTCGCGTGCAAAATACTTTGATCAATATTTGATTCTCGAAGAATATTTTGAATCAGTTAACAAACATTTATACTATTGTGCATTTTAGTACGAACTGTACTAAACGTTCGTGATTCATCGGACTCTTTTAAATTAGATTTTTTAAATCTTTGTTTCAATGTTATCTCCATATCTGAATATTTCGATTATCTACAGATAATTATGTATGTATATCCACGTCCAGAGAAGCTGAATAATGCGCAAAATGGCACGTATTGTCCGTTCACGAGTTCAAATTGCACGTAGCTCCGCATAAATGTTTTCTTACAAAGTACGCAATGCTCATGGTTCTGCACTTAAACATATTTCCTTTTTCTTACTATTTTACCATATATTTCCCTCAACTTATGGAATACTACACGTTACTTGCTAATTATTGCATTGTTTGTCAGCTGTCAAAAAAGAACACATTGAACTCGTATATTATATGCGAATCAGCGAGGAGACATCAGAAAAAGAGAAAGAGAAAAAAGCCTGAGAAGGATCATTTAGAAGCTACGTTCTGAAGAGACAGGACGTCATACACGAATTGGCCGTCCTCCAAGGACTATCAGGTTTACGGTTTCAATTCGCACGATATAAATGATTATTTAGTTAACGAGGATTGTGAAATTTCCTTCTTTGCCTATAAATCGTTCGGAAATGGTGGGCAACCGCAATATCGTATAACAAATGTCAAATTTTACTATTGCAATAATTGTCCTGGACAGTCCGGTTCAGAAACGTAAGAAAACACCGTTTCAGATGCAAAGGGGCGTGTTCGCTTACATATTATCTATTTTTATAACTCAAACCGGTCGCTGATCTTGGCCAATTGGAATGGGTAATTGCTTCGGTTGCTAACGCACTGACAATACTAAGCTATTCAAATATTATTTACCTCAGCTATTATCTCTTGGAAAATTCGAGAATATAATCGAACGTAATATTTAGCCTGTGACGTAGGGGCTTGTTCGGTAGAAACGTATCACCCGAACGTGGTTTCTGTCATAGAAATCGAACGGACAAGCCAACTTCAGGTGGTGCGTTTGTCGTGAGTGACATTGTATCGAGGAAAAGGAAAAAACAATGACGTCAAGAAATAACGTTCTGATACCGAGAGTCGTGACGTCATTCGCGTTACTCAGACTCCAAGTATCGCGTTTCTCTTCCGAGAAGGCAAAAAAAGGAAGAAAAATGATAACGGCGAAGCGGAGAATCTCGCTAATGTGACAAATCATGTTTCTCCCGAATGGAAACGAGTTTAACGTCAGACAGTCGGGTCGTTATTAAATGAAATTTTGATGCAACATTGTCAGACTGCCTTCGCGGAACTTAAATTGCACTTTACGATTATTTCAATGAACATCACCTCTGACGCGCGTCTCTTGCCGCATCTGTTATCTTTAGAGTGAAATTGTAAGTCGCAGAGAAACCAGCTGGTCTTTCGTCCTTCGTTCCTGTTATATCAGACCAAGGTTGACTTACGTCTTCCTTCCGGTCGACACGATTGCTCGTTTCATTTATTTCTCCCGCGAACGATCCCTTACTTCATCCGAGCTAACCTAACCTGAGATTCGCAGTCCCAGTCGAACGGACTCGCAGGAGCACATCCCGCTATCGGCAAACTTTGGCTAATTCAGTTAACGTCGCACCAATCGCGACTGGTAATTCGAGCTGATAACACACCAGCCACACAATTTAACAAATTAGCGAGAACATTCGAACAATGAGAAACATTAAGATCCGGTGGGCCGGGCGCGTTGACGACGTTGCCATATCAGAGCAAACAAACAGGATCGTAAATTATATTCTTCACTTCTACTATAGACTACTTCCACCCTGCGTTCCCACGCCTTGCACGATAGTCCTGCCGCTTCTCTTTGTCCTTTTACTTCCTCTCGTCCCTTTCGTCTATTCCTGCCTTCGTTGTCCCGAGCCAAATTCAATTGACGGAATCGGGTCAGACTGGGTTTCCTTCGTTGCTGAACAGCGGCAAGCAAAAGAGGCAGAACAAAAATGCTGAATAAATACAGTCTAGAGGAAAGTTTTTAATGGTGGAATCATGAAAATGATGTCAGCCAAGATTTCTACGTTTCTGATGACAGCGTCAGCCAGTCAAGCGAATCATTCTCGATGCATAAGAAGATAAAGAACGGTGGCTACTGGCTCTTACCGTATTTCAACAATATCTACGGCATGCGACGCTTTAGAAAATTATGGTAACCAGCGTAGCCAGTAGTGATCCTGCCAAATTCAAGGAGACACATGTATAATAAACACTAAAGAAAATTAATGACGTTACGACGATACAGCTGAAAATCATAAACTGTACGGACTATAAAGATTCTTGTGTTTCTCCATAAATTCCTTTTGCCACACTGGCATCAATATTTTCAATTCTCCTTTCTCGAGAAACAGTGTCAATGTATTATTCTCGGCGTTCAATCTAACAATGTGCATGTACACGTCGCTTTTATATCCTAACATCCGTCGACAAATATTCGATGTTCCCCTCCGCTATCATTTTCCTATTCTAAGAACAAAAAGAGAATATACCCAAAGACAAGTCGCCATTTCTTTCTATATTAGCATCCACCATTAGCCAATCCAGAGACTCCTCGCTTCTCTTCTACCTAGAAACGATCCTATCTTGTGCGACCTTAGCGTGAGTTAGACATTTGCGCGCCTACCTCTCCGTCCTATACGCGACCCGTCTACCTGGGTCGAGGATTTGCGGCAACGGTCGGTTGGACCTGCGTGCATGTAAACGGGACTCGCATTTACATTTTATCGAGTCACAGTTTATTATGGCGCCGAGCGAGCGACTGTTTATCGTGCGCCAAAGCATTATTACACTGCGATCTCCAGTTTATACCCTATGGAGACTTTTCATCGTCGTATTACACCACGCACTGTGAGAAACGCTTCGCTTACATCAAGGATAAAGTAATGCTGGTTTACATGCTACAACCTTCACCTGGATTCACACTGGAACCACCGATGAGACCCAACCGCCTTTATTCGCTTGCGTCAACGACTCGTTGCGATGGGTGACTTTGGGAAAAATCCGGACAATTTTATTCCTACAATATTAAGGACTTCTTCGAAGATAGATTCCAGTACTGGATGTAGACGGGGTAACAGTAAAAAAAGCCATGTGCCAGCCATTTTTAAGACAATCAAAGATTATGATAGGAGAAAAGAGAAACTGTAAGAAATAATAAACAGGGTGATTCGCTCCGTGAGAATACGTAATTGATAAACCTTCGTTTGTGCTATCTGCACTTCTTAGACTCAATATAAACTTTCGATACTCGATACGTGTCTCGTGTGTCAACAGTTGCACGTCACACCAGCTGTGTGAACTTGTTTTTATAAGTTGAGTCGATTCGACAGACAATTATTCTTAGGACGGTTGAATTCAAACTCCTTGATCGAACGGATCGATCGATGCAAATGCAATTAAACGTAATTTACTTTGTAGTTGGAGACGCGGAAAAATTGTGGCGCGCGATAAAAATAACGAAACCAGAAGAAAAAAATAATACAAGAAGGAAGGTCGATCCTGAAAGACCGGTCGCTTGACACGATTTCCGAGTGACTGTGCCGACTGAATCCCATAAAAGCATGAGGCGCCCGTGTCGAACGTGTTGCTCCGCAGTCTGTACCCACTTGTGAAATAGTGAATGTTGATTCCGCCATCTAAAACCGAACAAAAGCCTGACTTACGCGTTGCCATGGGGTCCTTCGGTCTACTATGGCTTTGGGCCTTGAAGGACCTTGTCAAAGATCGTTTAACGATTGCTCTATTTTTTCCAAGTGATTTCCTTCTTCGGAACAATTTAGGATACCGCGTAAATTTTGTTGTTTCGAACGGTCATGTTGTTCAGAGTAAAAAAAAAGTGATTCTCCAGTCACGAGGCTCTTAGTCAGCCCGAATCATTAGGTGACTCGATAGCGGTGACGGGAGTCAAGGAACCGTGATATGGTCCACGTGCTCCAGTGCAAGGCGATCGGCACTGATGGATGCTGAGGGACGCTGAGAAACGCTGCCGAATGATAATCGAATTTATAGAGCGATACATCTCTCAAGGAAAACTTTCCCGTCCAGAGAAGAGTACTGTTCGAGGGGCGAGGGACGAGGGACGCGGGCGGTGGCTGACGAGCTGTAAAATTTCAAAACTGTACAACTGGTGGCAGTTGAAAAATTACAGAAATTAAAATATTGCGATTGAACGCTATTAATATGCGCGCAGGACTTTCTGAGAAGGAAATGAAAATTCTACGGCAGGTCGATTAATGATTCATTTTTCTCTGGAAATATTTCTGCCACGTGATTCGTTCGTCTGTTCTCCTCTCTTTTTATCTTTTTCCGTTTAAAAAAGCATCAGGAGTCGCGTTCTTTTCCTGCGGATAAAAATTGCTTCGAGAAACTCATTATCGATCGTTTCTAGCTCCGTTGAAGTCGAGTAATTGCAATTGACCGACGTCAAGTGGAACGTAACTTTGACGAACTGCAAATTGTAGTAATACGCAACTCTATTTTTCAACGCGATTCACTATAAACGATTATTCTATAATGCTGCATCACCTGAACACGGTTTTACCATGGGAATTAGTATAAGTCAAATATACAGAACTGTCGTAAGGTTGTGCAATAGTTTTGAGTAATCGTGTACATTTATAATTCAGTAGTAAAACAATCGAGGAAAAGAATGATTTCAGCAATTTCAGTTCCACCTTGATAACAATGCGTTATCTAGTGACTTTCCACATTGCTATTAATTATTTCGTGAAGACATAATTTGCTTTCAAATTTACTTCATCACCTCGAAGTTCTACAAGTACTAACAGTAAACTCTTCTATATCGGCTCGTAAAAACTCTGTCTCGTGTGCGAAAATCCACCTACCTGAACTTAGTGTTGCTGTTGGGTTGATCAGTTTACCGAAAGTCCCTTCGATCCTTTTCTTTTAAAACGAGTTATTCCTTAGCTCCTTCGAATCTCAGTTCATAGAAACTGAATATACGTAGACTCCACCAAACAATCGAATTAGCTATTCGTTCCTCCTAATCACGATTCTTAATATCGTCTTCGTGTTTCTCGACGGATTCTCTCCACGAGTGCCTCACGACACGACGCAACGCAAGCGCAGCTCCACTCCGTAAGGCGGACTCCGCGCAACTGACGTGACTACGCCACTCACGATACACAGCAGTCACCAGGGTGTCTCCTTCGGCACGATTGTGAGACTCGAGAGTATTTCAAGCAGCCTGCTCTTTCTTTCTTTTTTTTTCAATGCCAGTATTACCATCTTATTTCATCGATTTGAGTAATATAGTATATTAAACCAGCCATTAAATACCTAGACAGTCCAATTCAAGTGTAGCGACTGTCTCATTACCGATGTTTGCCTGACCTTTAATGACTGTACATTAATTTAAACATTAACACCAATTTTTCTTTACATTTCACTTACAATAGATTTATCTTTAACGAGCAATTCATCCGCACTGTACAAACTCGAATAAGAATCCAATACAGTGACTAGCTTTATCTTTCTTTCGTACTTTTCATTGGTAATAATTCGCCAGAGCTTCATTTATATCTTTGGACCGACACAATTATATTCTCTTAATGAGAGTCTCAACTATTTATATGCATTTGCCGACGTCTACGGCCAAGACGCTTTTGCGCAAAATCGCAAACGAAGTTCCCGCGCTTTGTTTACACTAGATATCTCGCAAACAAAGGATTCACGAGTTATACGTTTTCAAGAAGCTGAGAATTATTTAAGACTTTCAAGAAAATGCCAATCACCGTGCATACGTGACTCCTCTAAAATAATAATAACAGTCAAACCGATAAAAACTAAGCAGAAATCTACGAGATATAATTTACGTTATCTCCGCTCTTTGCAACATACAAATAATGTGTGTATCTGTCCGTGAGTAGATATCTCACTACCTCAATCCTTATGAACTCTAAAACGTCTAAAAATACGTCTATACAGACATTCAAAATTTTCATTTGATCAGTTGGCCAAACTTCTACAATGTCGAATTCTCCAAGTGTCCATTCTTATTATGATAATAAGGTATCAGCTGTCATTCCACTTATTAACGTTGTCGTAATTGTAGCTCGCTCTGGCAATACGATATTCGTTATAAATCCTCGTGAATCGTGAGATATAGAAACGAAAGTGGAGTCCATGGAGCCCATAGAGCCCAGAGTCCACAGCATTAGACGTATCTATTTGTCCGTGGATGTTGTACGCTCTCTCCTGGTCTCCTCGAAGGCCGTCAAGTTTTAAATACGGAACTCGAGATCCGTGCGGGTTCGCGTCATTCTAAATACGAATTGTCTCTTCCCCTCTACATCAATGCCGTTTGCTTATTTTCCATCTTCATGTACTTCCTATGTGTTGACTGAAACTCATATTCAACGTACCGACAAATAGGAAGAGCAATACTGAGCAATAGCAATACTGCTAAAGTAACGGCGGACGTGAACGGAGTCAAGTCCTTAAAAAAAATCCGGTCATAACCTGAACAAATTTATTTCATAAGTTGAATAATCCAGTCTCTACGTGATTGATTAACTGGCAGACAGCATCAATGTTTTTGTCTCTGTTTCTCTCTCTCTCTCTCTCTCTCTATCTCTATAACACGTATATAAATATACGTAAAGTCACTAATTGTATAAACCTACATAATGTGTTTGTCTCCTCTGTAGATATTACCCGAAGACTAAATTTTCCGCCTCTTTACAGTTTCTAGAGAGCTCCTAATTGGACTAGAAAATACGTGCAGTCGCATCGTTGGCTGCTGCGTCTGCAGACGCTGCAATGCTTCACCAACAGTTACATCATTGTGATGACATCACTCCGAGGACCGCGACTTCCTAAAATATAATTAAACAAATGCTTGCTCTATCTTCGTGAATCTTCGTTCGTCAGGAATATCTTACCGAGACGTCTTCGCTCACAATTGTTTGTGCTTCTCCTTTTATATTTTTTTGGCAAGACATATCAGTCTCGCCAATCCCCTGTCCATGTCCCTATACTGCGCTTTGGTCCACTCGTGATCATATGAAAACCTGTTGACCCTTTTATACCTTAGGCGATTTTCAAGTTGACTACGTTCGATAGTATACTGTCACGAGAATTCATCCTGGTTCACCCTAGTGACTTCGACTGTCAAGAGCAGATTACGTCACTTATGATATAAGTGTGAATGTATTTTTTCAATGAGAGATTGTCTGTGTCGCCTGAATAATTATGAAAAAGGGAGGAGTCGTGACAAAGAAGTCAACAGCAAAACGGTGAAGAGATGGAAGTCGAAGGACGTCGAGCTTGTATAGGAATATGTGTACATATATATAAATATATTCATAAGGGTGATATCGCAACAGCGAGGATGGTGATGACGAGCCCTATTGTCGAGTTGGTTCCTGTGAATAGGAAATTGGATCGATTCGAATTCAAATCAAGGACAGGAATTAATAGGTATTATTATTAACAGGCCGACTCACATTCCTCTATCTAAATGTTTGATTGATTTTCGATGCTCCCCTCTCAGAGTTAACGGTCGTTCGCCTCTGACGTTCTTTCTTTTTATTTCCATTGTTCTTTACTTCTCTTCACGGAATTCAAAAGAAATCTAGGATGACCCAACTGCTTGTGCGCAATTCGTTAAGAGACATGATATAGTGCAAAATTTAGGCTGGACTAAAATGTGTAGAAGAAAATTCTTGCTACATTTTTGAACTTATTTAAAATCGATCGAGGTGCTGTCAATGTTATCAGTTGTTTTTTAATTTATGTAATATAATCATGATTAGTAATCTGTTACCGATGGAAATTTTTCGGCTTATATGCTTTTATGTACATTTTGCTTTAGCTGATTGGCGCTTGATTTATGCTTCTCATGACTTTACGTAGAATGGATTACGTATAACGATTTGACTTTACCAATATCAAATAATGTTATCTTATCTGACCTGCTAACTAATTTATATTCCTTCTATCTACGTGCGCTATTATTTTTCTCTTGGGTTTACCCAAGGCTTAAGGAACTGTTGTGCTCTGGATGATGGCAGAAACGATAAAATATTGGAAAATCATTCCATATTTTCTAGAAATTCACGAGAAATAAATGAAATTTATCTGACTAAGTTGTTCGAATGAATTAGGATCCTTCCAAGTCGCACTTTGCATGACGGCGCTATCTTTATTAGCGAGCAAATTGTCCTCTGTGTACGCTTAGTATTGATATTAGCAATATTAGTATCACTTAACGTTAACGTCAGAGTTGCTACGATTTTGCTACGGACGTAATTCTCTCGCTAGTACTTATGGAATGCAGATTCCATATCAGTTGGAGCATGCGTAGGCAAATACCCGTTGTTATTAGGGTAAGATAAATTTATTTGTCATTGAGCATATATTAGCAATTGTTGAAACGTGTGAATA
This sequence comes from Cephus cinctus, assembly GCF_000341935.2. Classification (NCBI taxonomy): domain Eukaryota; kingdom Metazoa; phylum Arthropoda; class Insecta; order Hymenoptera; family Cephidae; genus Cephus; species Cephus cinctus. Next base: position 226,811 of record NW_014333230.1, on the reverse strand, counting down.
TTTTCTCGAACTTTGATACCCTGTTTAACATTAAAAAATTCTATTTTTCTTCGCCTCTCCGCGCTCACGTAAATATATTTTTTGGTTTAATATTTTCTTAAGGGATAGTGCAAAAAAAGCAGGACGTTAATAATGCATCCGCGAAGATATAATCTTTTCTTCTTTGCAACACTCATAGTCTTGGATTATTGTAAAAGAACATATGAAAAGTTATTCCGTTGAATAATACAAACTACCGATTTCGGTAATGTTAATAATTACATGGACATACTGTACATATATACATTTAACCGTGCAAACGAGTTTAAAATGTGACGAATCACTTGGCAGTACTTCACGCCTCCACAGCTACTTTCTCTTGCAGTTTCTTCTTTGGTGCAGGTACTGCGAGGACAGACAGATCAATTAATAACGTTCAAGAGTTACTATTAATGACACATCTGAAACACTGTGTTTAGTGATATACCTTTTTCTTTCTCTACAGTATCCGATGGTACATCTGGTAATGAAACTTCCCGAGGAACTTCCGGTAAAGATTCTTCTGTATCCTCTGCCATAAGAGCATCCAACTCAGCCTCTGCTTCTCCCTCATCCTCTTCCGTAAGAGTTCCAGAAAGTAATTCATCTAATTCTTTCTGCTTCTCTAATCCTTCCCTAGTTTCATCCATAACCTTTTCAATTTCATCGATAGTTAAAATTTCATGAAGCTTCTTCAGTGCCGTATTCCCAACTTTAAGTCCATCTATGACTCTCGTCTCAATCTGGGTAAATTCAATGTTATGCACCATTTGCTCCAGATTATCTAACTGTGCATCAGTTTTTGCAAGGACTCCTTCTTGATACTTTTTCTTACGTAGTAATAGTAAGGCCCGGCTTTGGAAACGAGAGAATAACAAATTATGAATTATAAAACCACCTAAATTGTTCATCGCAGTCAAAGAAAGGTAACAGACTTACTCTTTTTGTCCATTATGAATGAGCTTCCTAGCAATTTCACGCTCCTTCTCAATACTCTGCTCAATTCTCCGCTGATACTGTTTTATTTTGTCCCTTGTGAGTTTCAGTTGCTATAAAAATATAAAAGCAGAAGTGACAAGACTGCTAGATTGAGGTTGGTATCGCCCACAAAATTACGGAAATTACCAGTACGGCTTTATCTTGCTCCGTGACCCTGCTCGATGCTTTCTTTTTGGAAAAAAATATTCCCATTTTGACAAGAATCACTAAGTGAACCGTTGTTTGTATCAATAATCAAAATGTCAAACTAAGAGACATTTAATACAAAGAATGTCGACACTACTGTCAGATACGGTAATAAAACTAAAGGCACTGTAAAGCGTTGTTCAATAGCTATTCATATAAAATTTGCCAAAAATTACGCGCAACTTATTACTAAAAACGATTTCCTACCCATAGAATTATTGGATGAGACACCCACGAAACATCTTTTCTTCGTCACGTGAGATCTCATAATAATTTGATTCTGATTTTGCTGTACATTCGGTCTTTTTTTTTCATGCAATTTACCGACAAGCTGTTATCATTGACTGAAGATAAATAAACGTCTCATTACCGATTGAAATAAGATTGCAACGACAAAATGGTAACGGAGACTACTAGATGAAATTACAATGAACGTAGAAATTATGAATTCAAGACGGCAAGTATTATTAAAAAGACCATATATCTCCTGAAATACATGGTGTGGAATATTTTTGCGCAAAATATAAAGAGATGGATAGCATTCCATGGAGCGTAACGACGGAATGGAACACGGTTCTATTGCAGCCGACCATGGAGATAAGGTAGGGAGCGAAACAGATACAATGGACCAAGTGTGTACTATGTTGCGCATCTTTAACGTTCTCGACAGTGCTGTCGTGGTGCTGTCAGTGGCTGTCAAGAACCTGCAGAAGCTGTTATTGTGGATGTTAAAAATGCATTTGAGATAAACTATCCTGTCTAGTGAGCGTGTGAAAGATTGATAGTCATTGAATTTATATTTCAGTGGATTTGCACGAACATAGTTTTTCGCAGTAATCAAATAACAAGAATGAACCAGTGATATTCATTTACTACATAGATGGAAAATATGTTACCAGTGGTACTTGAAGCTGAAGCTGCGTCAAGATTATCTCTACGGGTATTAGTCAAACAAAGTGAATGGATTTGATTGACAGTAGTAGTGGCTGGTGTTAATCTCATATAGTAGCGATAGAACGAAAGACCGTTATGTGGATTTTGTCTCTTGATGATTGATAAATCGGATACAGCCGATGCATTTCTGGATTGACAAACCGGCTAGCAGCTATTACGGATTTGGTGGCCGCCGATACCCTGCCACTCCGTTACCTAAAGCACGTTCAGGTTAGCAACTTTCTAGAGTTATGACATAACTTGTAGAATAAGCTAAAGTAGAGTAAGTGCATCAATAATCATTTCTCTACTTTAGGTCAATGTCGACGTAGCAGACACGTTAGATCGATGGTTACTCCAGTACACCGATTCCAGAGTCTCGAAGGCACTGGTAGTTCTGCAGGACCTAGCACCAGTCTTAATCCTTCAAGGCCACATAGAACAACTGTAAGAAATACTGTGGATAACAGATATGCCTCATCGAGGTTAGCTGTCCATCTCATTCAACCTAGCAACACCCACAAGTAATTAAAGAAAAGGTCTACTAAGAGGATTCTGAGGAACATGTTCTTCTTATACACAGGGTGACTCACTTATACATATTTATGCTGAACAAAGTATCTATAAATGAATCGCCCTTTTCAGTTATGAATTATTATTTCAAAATTGAATCTTAAAGTGTCATGCAAATTATTTTGAAACTTATCAATAGAAAATTCTATGATTATACTCTAATCTCTTTTCCTATTGACAATAGTAATGTAAGTAACATTGGGAACAATCAGCATTCGCTACCTTATGCGGCCTCCAATGTTACCAACCAACGCCTGGATGTCTCAGACTGTGACCATCCTGAATTAGCTCAATGCAGGCTAAGGTGTTTTATCTGGATTACATTCTTTCTTGGCATAGGAATTGTGAGTGCAGCCAGATATTATTTTGAACATCAGGTAAGTGATTTTTCCCAAGTTAACCACAGATTTACCATTTATTTACAATGCCAAACTACTCCTAATATTTTTTTACTGCATAATAAGCAGCGAAATGGTCTCGAGCTACTTCTATTTTGTGGTCTGCTGGTGATCCTTCTACTATCTGGCTGTTTCTGCGCTATCCTCTGTCATCGAGTACACAACAGACATCATCATCGTCAAGAACCGCATATCGCGGAGGATCCCATATCTCTTCTAACAGCTGCTAACACAATTGCCAACGAACACATACGGCCAATTCCAGTAGCAACACAAAATTCACCGCCACCTTATCACATTGCCGTTCTAATTCCATCACCTGATTCACCGGAGGAGGCTCCACCACCTTCCTATGATAAGATCATACGCTAACTCCCAATCCTTTCTTCTGCGCGATTAAACGATCCGAAACAAAAAAAAATGTTAACGAGCTAGATAAGCTTGGCATCTGTGATATCAAAACTGCGAATAGGACTTTATTTAAGGCTAGCGAGTTTTTATTTTCCCAAATGGGTCACAGTTTATTTTTTACATATTTTTTAAAATAAATATTAATAACGCTCCAAGGATTCCACCAAATAAGATTCTCCTAGAAGTTATATTCGCGATAATTAATTTTGCCAAATTCAAACTTTTCGCATTTTCCTAGATAGATTTTTTTAAATACTTTAAAATATTCCCAATACTAGAAACAAGAAAATAAAATCCATCTCAGTCATGGCACCACTTTACGTACTATAGAGTCTCTTTTCATTGAGAAATAAGCAACAAACAAAAAAATCCTTTTGTACTCCAAAAGAACTGCAGAACCTCTGATACCATTTTGGTTGTTCGGTTCTTCGATGCACAATCTTACGACGCCAAGTATACGATTATCAAAACGTTAAAGGACATTTATTGCATACAAAATAATCATTCGAAAAAGAGAAAGATAAAAAGAGGAATCTGCACGTGTAGATATAAATTAAAAGAAAGATTAAATATAACGCGCACAATAGTAAAGAAGATTAGAACTAAAAGTTAAAGCGAAAATGGCCGGCGACATAGTTGATCTCGTTGAGCCTAATCGTCGTATTAACGAATATCTTTTTGGCCGATACATAGAAAAACACTGCTCGACATATATTTGTGAACTATGATAATCTACAATTAAGACATATATGTAAATAACGCGTATGTGTCATACGCTATAGCCATATGATTAAGACATTTATAATGTTAAACACTGAGAAAAGCGTTTCTCGCATTCACAGATACGATGCATAGGTCTTTTACAATTTTGTATGATTTTCATTTAATGTCCGTGAATGCGTACGCGCGGCACCTGCATCTATACTATTTTTATTATAGTATCGATTCACTTAAAAAATATATATATTTACGTCATTACAATGCATCATAGTACTTGATAATAAGCCGATGGGCATCATGATTAACGGCCACGTACTATTACAATACGTATATTCATTACGTATCACATATGTTAGAGCATACATTATGTACTCGATTTATGGTAATTGGTACTTGATCATCACATAATTATCATAAAACGAATTAAAGTAAGTAGAAGAAGAAGACTTATAAATACATGTGACAAAGACTCACATGTACCCGCGTACGCAGCCGAAGACATGAATAAATAGTTCTTTTATAAATATGCATTTATATAGTAATAGCGTACAATTTAGATATAGCCATTTTTTCACTCAAAAGACCCACCTATACGTTATTCCTGCCCCCCCCCCCCCC
>NW_014333230.1:202355-221841 GCF_000341935.2 Cephus cinctus | reverse complement strand
CCCCCCCGCAATTAAGTAGCCATGTAAATTATGTATAATTTGGCATATCAAATTAAACTTGCGTTACAAGCCATAAGTATAAATAAACTTTTTTGATATTGATAAGTATTTTAGAAGAGTTACTTAAAATACGTAGAAATGCAAGTTTTCGACAACAAATCAATGACTGCTCTCTTTCCTGCCACTTTTTATATCTTTGGTATGTCCAGTTCTGATTAATGTTTGTGTGTTTATAACCATTATCGACACCCGCTGCAAAAATTTTCAAAAGGGCTTTGGAAACGAGTTGAACTTTTGTTTCAGCATTGAACTCATTGCGGTTAAACCCTTTGAATTTCAAAGAGCTTTACGTCAGTATCATACCATATGGGTGGTTCAACATTTCTCAAATATATCACACCCCACATGTACGTTCTGAACCATGCTGTAGTGCCAGCGTTTGCTTGATACCTTCTGATAAGAATAGGATGAGGTACTGGTAGCAAACCTACCAGAGTACCGTGTTGTAGGAATTTCAAAATTTCACTCTCATCCGTTAATCCCCTGAAAAACATTTGATTAGGAAACTATTGAGAAACACAAAGGTCACAAATGTATAAGACTTATGCGTACTTGTCAATACATATTTTCTCGACCTGAGGAACTAGAACCTGAAGTAATCGCATTATGGTCTGCAGAGGTAATTTACTCTTCCATTGATGAACCCAATCACCTGAAGGTACCCATTGATTTGAATGCAATAAATTCGGGTGCTCAGCCACCCTGATTCCTCCTTTCTGCGTCCACAGTTAAATGTATCAGATTTATTACGAAAGAAATGATAAAGAAGAGTGATTGGGCATTTGTTATGGATTCCTAGACTTACTGGGGCGACGGAATTTAGTTTGCTTCCTGGTAGAGCGTCGTCAGTAGCATCTCCAGCGCCTTGGTGACTACTGTTTCCTACCTTTCCAATATCTACGTCTACTGATGGACTCAGAGGATGAGCTGATTCCTTTTCAGTCATTTTCTCAATACCTTGAGTAAGAGAAGTGTAAGGAATTCATGACAAATGTTTGCATTTATACTGGATTACGATTAGAATTGTACCTGGTGTTTCTAACAAGGATGCCTTCAGTGTACCGGGTTCCGCTGGCTGTGCCGGATGAGATCCTTCCATTACTAGTTCACTGACATTCTCATTAGAAGTACTAGGAGGTATCGGCCTGCGCTGTCTCTTGCTTAGAGAACGAGCAATCGTGTTGCAATCACTAGGTAAATTTGCCAGGGCGTGAAAGACTTGGCGTTTACGTATAATCGTATAAACCAAATTGCTGTTTCCATCAAATTGATACTAAAAGAATAATTAAGAGAGTTGCATAACCTGCTATTAGTATAATGTCAGAGAATGATTACCTGAATGATATTGTTAAATATTTCCAAGAGGAAAAACACCAAGTGATGATTGGTTGGTGATGAAAATAAAAACCAGGGTGTACTGAATGCTTCTAATAAATGAAGCAATTTTGTACTTGCTACCATAGAGAGCGTTTTTAAATATGGAGATACATTCACTAAAATTGTTAATAGACAATCAAATAATGGTTGTAGTCTTTGATGACCTGTTGTGATGATCTTATGAAAGACTGTGACCAAGAGATCAGCATGAGTGCCTGAAATTTATATAATAATTATTTCATGACCTGTATTTATAATTATTGTAACATACCGGTAAAGACTGGAATGTCCATTGGTATTGTAGCTGTATAAGGTTTATTTAATCTAACACCAAAATTACGTTCTCCACTGAGCAGCAGGAGGATAAATACACCAATGTGCATTAATCCAACTCTCGCTAAAATTAGGAGACAAAAATTAATAGATGATTTATATAGAATAATAACAGCATCAAAAAAATTAACTCACATTGGTCAGCTCTGGAATCATTAAGATGATAAAGAATAGGCACTAAGACTTCGAGAACGTCTGAGCTTTTTAGTACATAGTAGAGAAATTTCTTATTGTAATCACACATCTTCCAGAAGAAAACTAAGAGCTCCTGATGAAAGTGAACCTTCTTCGTAGAGTTTGGTAAATATGTTTGCATTAGGGGATTGTTTAACAGTCTAGTTATACCCCTTAATACAAATTGAAAATCTGTGAGAGATATTAGTATATGTATCGATGTGGAAAGTCAATTTATAATTATAAAACGTGATTAGCATACCTTCATCTCGGTGTATGCGGCTCAAATAATTAATAAATAAATTATCTCCGGTTGCACCTTCCTCTGAAGGTACACCACCGCTTGTATCGTGATCCAATGTGACTATTAAAATTTGCAATGCCACGTCTACTAAAGGTTCTAGAGAATCCGTGAATAGAAGGTGATTATAAGGAACTCCAAGTCCAACCGGATCATATGCACATACAGTGTTTAGTAAGGATGTAAACATTGGTAATGCATGTCTGTAACGTTAAGTAGATATTTGATACTGTCGATACAAGATTTTATTCGATTTCTAATGAACAAATGTTTACCGATTTTCAGCACTTGTTAGATGCTGAATCCACCTGTTCGGCGAAACTGATAGATCGGTTGGTGGATTGTACATTGTTTCACTGAAGCATGTTAGCAAGAGTTTTAATAATTCAGTTCGATTAGAATCCAAGTAGGGGTATCTAGGTGGTGAATGTGCAAAACCTACACCAGCTTCCCAGATATATTCACAGCTATCTATAGACTGTAATTCTTCAGCTTTATCCTGATGAATATTAAAATTAACATAATATGTAATCTTAATTTTTAAATACTAGATATTGCACGTATTGAAACAAGACTTACAGGACCAGATTTTTTATTTCCTGCAACTGTGAAATCAGGACAAAACAATAGATCACAAAGTGCATTTAAGAGAGAGTGAGCCAATGGCATACTCTCTTCATCTTCCTTCCCAGGTAAGCTGGACCAAAAGAATCCTTTCCAGTCTGAATCCTCAAAAATGTAGGGTAATAACCGTGTCAATAATCGACAACAATTCAGAACTGTCTGGTGTTCCCTTTGAGTTCTGCAGCTATTATCAACCGCCTTGACCAACTTCTCTACAGCTTTATAACATAGTGTAGCTAGATTCGATGGAGCTTCCTCACGGAGGATTCGAATTTCAGGAGCTGGTATTAATGTAAAAATATCTTGTACATTAGATACATTTTCAGACCAAAATTGATCCCAAAACGTATCATCCGATGCATCTATAAGCTGTAAATAAACGATTCTTTATATTGCCTACTACAACAAGAGTTGACCCTAAAATTAGTATTACTCCATTTGCAATAACGAAATAATTGCGCAAAAAAAAAGAATAAAAAAATTTCGAAGTATTCGTATAGAAAGAACAAGTTTTTTGACAAATACTAAGGTAGTGGAATAATCTGCCTTAGAAAGGGAAATTATAACTCAGTATGTTACAGATCACTAGATAATAACATTTTCTTTTTCCAACTAACTTGAGTTTTAGACGTCAGCTGCACGACTGCTTTACGAAAATTCAACTTTGTGTCAGCATTGCCCATGTTGTCTTAGAATTGTTCAAAAATTAGTTGCAAGATTAAAAATATTTTTGACAGAACATATTACTTCACTTCAGGCGAGAATAACCAGCACCATTGTTGTTCTGTGTGGGCAGCAATGGGCAGATTCAAGTAGGGCTGACCTGAATTGACAGAAAATGTCAAAGACAAAATGTCCCTATTCCAGCTGACTGTTGCAAGTCGAGAATCTGTTACATGACGTCTGCCAATCCCGAAACTTTAACATTGATTAATTTATTTATATATTTAATCGCATCTATTATCATTAACTAACAATTGTAACCGGCTAACATGGTAAACATTGTAGAACATATACAAATTAATTTATTCGCTCTTGACAGTTTTATATTTGCAAAGAACAACATTTATTGTGTTCTCACAACTTTTGTTTTGCATTTAACGATATTTGTATTTGTTATTGTCAAACCGGTGAAATTATATTTTGTCTAGAAGCTGTTGCAATATATTTTATTGTATTTTACAGGACGACGATATAGCTGCTCTTCAGAGATTGGAGCAACTTATGACAGAATTCTTCTCGCCTGAAACGAACAACGAACGAAAACGATCGATCGAGCAGAGTCTCCAGGAATTCACAGCTCAGATTAATTCCTGGAGGCCCTGTCTTCACTTTTTATCATCTACAAACAATCATTATGTCAGTATGTTTGCTCTTACAACTCTCGAAGTAAGTACCATCCCTGTTTGTCTCTTACAAACAAGCATTGGATGCCATTATAAAAACAAATTTATCCATCTCTCAGACAACCATTGGAAGACGGTGGCCAATTTTGCCATGGGAGGACAGAGCTCTTATCAGATCCACATTATATACTCTTTCGTTAGAACGAGGTGTAGCTCCATTTGTTAGGAACAAGGTGGTTAAATTGGTAGTTGATATAGCAAGACATGACTGGCCACATTTTTATCCTGACTTCTTTTCGAACATTTTACAGGTGAGCTAACACATTCCGATTAAAATCTTATAGCTCATTGAATAATACCTATGTCTCGTCGGTATATATATTATGCTTGGAAAAGTTGTTAGGTCACAAGCACACAAGATTATTGGGTCTGGTGTATCTGAGAACAGCATCCGAAGAATTAGCAACACCACGCGAGGATTTACCAGTTCATAGAAAAGCTGAGCTGCTGCGGTTACTGAGTGCACAAGTATCTCTAACTCTGGATACATTAACTGGTTGTTATCTCAATATTTTTACTGTTGAACGTCTAAACAATAAATTTTATTCAAGTTTTTCATTCCGAATTTCAGATCTATTAATCGAAACAACTAGAATGCAAAATCGCTCAGGAACTGTTACACCACCACCTTCACCCACCGGAGGTCAAAATTTGCCACTAGCACGTCCTGTCCTGGACGTTGAGGGATTAGCGACTGGTAGTAGCGAAGTATGTATAGCTACTCTGGACGTTTTAGCACATTTATTTGGCTGGATAACTCTGTCGGAGCATATATCTTGCAATCTACTGGACGCCATATTTTCCTGCGCTAAATATCATGATTCAATGGTAAATACATGCTGCCTAATTTTGTTCCAACAATGAGAGAGATCCTCCTTGTAACCCAGGCGAATTCTTCGACAGAACGGGAAACAAATAGAAATGGCTATACAGGCGATGACAACAATAAATGAACTTTTATATCGGCCATGCTCGCCCAGTGCCACTGAGCGACTGTTGTTACAAATATTTCAAAATGGTGTGGCACTCTTTCAAATCATGGAACGGCTGGATGCCATTGACGAAAGGTAATTAAATGTCAAGTATTTCTTTTTTTACATCAATTAAAGTTTCCTGTAAGCATATATTATCATATTTGCAGCTACATGGAAAAAACGACGGAATTTTTACAATTGTTTGTAACGAATCATTTAAAGAGAGTGGAGTCCTGTCCAAAATTTCCAGTTAACACTTTACTGGAAATCTTATATCATCATACGTTTCAGCAATGCTCAACAATCAATGGTTATCTGCGTTGCTTAGAAGTTTGGATTATCCTGTTAGAAAGTACACAGTCAAGATACGCCACTGTAGCATTAGCCCTTGCAGAACGCGTCCAGCAGAAAATTAGTTTCAAGCTAGATTCGCAAACCTTAAAGGATCTGGACGTGGAAACACTGGATGAAAATGTAAGAAGGTTACATAAGAAATGTTACTACAAAATCTCTCAGAGTATTATGAAATTTGACATTTACAGGAAGAAACAGAATGGCAACATTATCTCCGGCGCAACGTAGAATGTTTAGCTAAAGTAGCGGATATATCACCCATCCCAGTATTCACAATATTAGTAAGATTAATTACGCCCTATCGCAATTCAATTTTCTTTTATCTTCTTTAACAATATTCGTCCCAAATTTTAGTATCGTTCCTGGAGAGAAGGACTGACAGTGTATGGTGAACTAGGATCAGCAATCGCTAACGGACAAGTGATACTATTAAATGAAACCGAAGCATCAAACGTCCACGCGCATTTAAGAGACTTAGCATCGACAACTCAGGCCTTGGCCAGACTGTACACACATTTCGTAGGTAAGTGTCAAAAGAAACTAAACATAATCCTTATGATCGAGAATTTCCAAGATTTGGAACTTGGTTAATTTCTAGGAGAGCAGCAAGGAGTGGATCAATCATTGGCGGAGGAGCTGGTGTCGCAAACTTTGGATGCCTGCAATTTCGCCAGGGATCATCGATTATTTGCGGCAGCAGTTCAACCAGCTGTGATAGTAATGGATCTTATTGAAGTGTAAGACAACTCTTATCACGCGATCGTAAATAATTTGTATAATTTCTTTACTCTGTATTTACTCTTAGGCACTCTCAGTTACTGGCATCCCTTCAAGCCTGGTCTCACTGGATAGCTAAGAGACCAGACAAGTCAAAAGAGGCCTTGTGCCAGCATTGCGTACTCTCTTGTATTTGGGCCTTGACCTATATTCCTCCTCCGGATGCACCACCATCATCTTTAATCCATTCCGGAGCTCATCTCTTACAAAGTGTCATAGCTATTCTCAAACCCAACTTGTGGGACCAACCTATATTCAGGGACTTACTCTGTCTTGGGACTTATCCTTACCTTAAGCCTGATACCGTAAAAGTTTTGAGACGAGCACTAGTAAATGGGATTATTTTACCTGTTGGAGATGCTGCAGTTAGACAGAGATTAATGGGTATCTATCTCTCTTGGTATGGATTATAAGTTATACTATCGGATACTTGTTCATATAAAATCAATTTCAATAGGTATAATGGTAGGAGCCTTATCAGAACCATTGGGTCAATTAGGACGACCTGCACCACCGGAAACAACAGTATCGACAGCAGTGATAACTTTAAAGCAACTTCTTGAGGATTGTTGTTCCTCGTCGACGGTTATTAAGAAATTACTTCACGTTTGTCTGGAATCAACAGTCAACAGAACCCTAGAGTTGTTACCTGAGATGGTACGATGCCAAGGAACTTGTGAAATGCTACTAGGATTTTTGCATGCAGCATTTCGAGTGCTACAGCAACAACTTGGGCCAGAATTTACTCAAAATGCAGTACAAGGGATGCTTCATATTTACACACGGTTTGTTTGCCTCTAGATAACAGTTTATTATATTTTCTAACAAACCTTTATCATTATGCATGTTCATGTCATCACAGGGAAAATATTTCTGCTGGTCCAGCCTTGGAACAATTGTTAGAAATTCTTATACTGGTTGTATCAGCACCTAGTAATGCATTTAAAGCATTTGTTCCTTCTGTGACTGGTTTGTGCTTAGGACATGTCTGGCCAGCTGTTGGCAATAATCTAAGTGCCCACCCGGATACAACCCTGGTACTCCTACGACTGCTCTATAGGTAAAATATCCGGTTTGCTCTAGCATGTAAAAGAGATTGATAAACTTTGTCATTTTGATATCTCAGTATTTTAATGCATCGGTGGCAATATTTCTATGACGCTTCGGTCTTGAGGACGTTTGGACAACACGACACAGATGAGCCACTTGAGCACAAAAAAGAGGAATTAGTCGCCATTTTGGAAGCCTTTGGTCAAGCACTCTTACAGCCAGATGTTAATATATTCCGTCAAAGTTTACAAAGCCTTGAACAACTTAATGGACGATGGCGACTCTATCAACGTTCTGTCTTCAAGGATCATTTACTAGAAAGATTCCTAATGGCGCTCTTCACAGTCTTATTTCAGCGGTATATTTATTTATTTTTGTTATTTTAGTTTTAAACAGAACTGAAATACATAAAACAATTTCTTCTTTCAGAACACACAATTTGTTGGCTGACGAAATTGCCACTGCTGTGCACAGCTTGGCCGTTGTTGACATCCGCTGGTTCTTTGGACATTTCCTACCCAAATTTTTATCCAATTGCGAAGGTCTAGATAATGTGCAAAGGTGTACGCTTTTGGAGAATTTCGACAAAGCTACGGTTGGTATAAAAATCGAGTGTTTTATAGTTTAAATCAGGATACTATGTAGTATTATTACTTTCTTCAGGATCAACCTACGTTAACGAGATCCGTACTCAGATTGATATCGGATCTACGGTGCTATCAATTGTGTAGATCCTAAAAACCATAGACTTGAAAGAGAAAGAAAAAAATATTGTTTCCCAAGGACCGCATCTGGTATTTAAACGATACAAAAGTATTGAAGTAGTAGGAATGAAGTTTCCTACGCAGAGAAAATGTAAAATAAGGCATTTGTGATACAATATTCTACATGATCCACTGCCGTATATGTAATACAACTTTACAAGAGAAAATTTAATATTATAAATAAAACAAAAACGTTTTTTATATATACTATATATACACGATAATCTAACTATATAATTATTCAATGATACACATTCATATTACTGTAAACAGATCGATTAAAAGATCTTGTTTATCGGTCCTCTACAATTTCCGTTTCCTGAATACCATCATTTCTTACGTCTTCTCTTATCACTACTGTCCGTAAAGATAAAAAGTCCTCCTACTGATAACCTTCGATCTTTGTTTGCGGCAGAAACTTGCTAGATTGCAAGTCGGTCGATGTCACTTCAGAAACAATGTCGAGACTGCTAGTAAGAAACTTAACACCGACGTCAGCTGCGCAATTGAGTTTGAGGAAACTGGTAACAGACCCAAAATATGGATTTCTAAAGCAATTGGGCCTGGTAGCAGAAAATCCTGGTTTATACGATGGCAGGTGGGGTGGATCTGGCAAGGTACGTAACAGAGTAACAACCCCTTTTGAATACTGTAGGCTTAATTACATGACAATTGTAGGTAATCGAGTCCATATCACCGGCAACAGGTAAAGTGATAGCGAGGGTACGAGAAACAACGCCTCAGGAGGCAAGTAATGCAGTCACAGAAGCTAAGAAGGCCTGGGCCCATTGGGCCTCATTGCCTAGCCCCGCCAGGGGTGAGATAGTCCGTCAGATAGGTGATGAACTGCGTAAAAATTTGAAACCCCTGGGACAACTCGTTTCTTTAGAAATGGGTAAAATTTTACCTGAAGGAATTGGCGAGGTCCAAGAGTATATAGATATATGTGACTATGCCGTTGGATTATCGAGAATGCTGCCCGGAAGTCTCTTACCGTCAGAACGAAAGGATCATATCCTTCTCGAGAAATGGAATCCTCTTGGGGTCATTGCTGTTATATCAGCATTTAATTTTCCTGTGGCTGTTAGTCTCCTTTATGTATCCTTTAATTCCGAAAATGCATATTATCATTGAGGCTCAATTTATAAAGGTGTACGGCTGGAACAGTGCCATTGCCATGGTTTGCGGAAATGCTATCATTTGGAAAGGAGCACCAACTACTCCGCTGGTTTCCATAGCCACCACGAAGATCGTCGCTGGAGTCCTAGAGCGTAATGCTATTCCTGGTTCTGTGGCTTCTCTGGTGACTGGAGGTGTGGATGTCGGTGATACTTTGGTTAATGATAAAAGGTCCATTATATTTTTGATTGTTGTTTATTAAATCTGATAGTATCCATATAGGCTAATTCCAACTGTATCCTTTTTCTGTTAGGATACCCTTGGTTTCTTTCACTGGCAGTACAAAAGTAGGAAAGCAGGTAGCACTTAAGGTACAGGACAGATTTGGAAAATCACTTCTAGAATTGGGAGGCAATAATGCTCTAATAGGTAAATAAATAATTGATTGATTTAAATAATCTGTAGATATTTATCAGGATACTATAAAAAAGTATTTGCATAGTGGCCCAGGATGCGGATTTAGAAATGACTGTTAGGGCAGCAGTTTTCTCATGCGTTGGAACTGCTGGCCAGAGGTGTACTACTACCAGAAGATTAATTCTGCACAATAAAATCAAAGATGAATTATTAGGTAATTATAAATTGTCATAAAATATATAATAACATTGTTTAAAAAATCTCTCACGTACAGGAAGACTTAAAACGGCATTCAAAAGTATTCTGGGAAGAATTGGAGATCCATTGGATGATGGCACACTATATGGACCATTACACAATCAACAAGCAGTTGATGCGTATAAGGTAATTGAAAAAAATACTAAGGTTCAGAGATGGTGTAAACAGTTTTCCCAATAAATTGTTTTTCCTCTTCCTGGCAGGAAACTATCCGTAAAGCAGTAGAGAGTAAAGGAAAAATTGAATTTGGTGGAAAACAAGTAGAAAGACCTGGTTTCTATGTTGAACCAACTATAATTTCCGGTTTACCTATAAATTCGGAAGTCGTGCAACATGAGACATTTGCTCCGATCGTTTATATATTCGAAGCAAACTCTCTCGAGGAAGCCATTGTTCTAAACAACAGTGTAGAACAGGGATTAAGCAGTTCTCTGTTCACTAAAAATGTAGCCAGCATGTTCCAGGTAAATTAAAAGTTCACTCTAAATGAGGATCTAAATACGAACGTCTGTACCACGTTGCAATATGTGTATAATTATTTATTCCTTAGTGGATTGGACCGCACGGATCAGATTGCGGAATCGTTAACGTAAACATTGGTACCAGTGGAGCCGAGATTGGCGGAGCGTTTGGCGGAGAAAAAGCAACAGGTGGTGGCCGAGAAAGTGGAAGCGATGCTTGGAAACAGTATATGAGAAGGGCCACGGTAACCATCAATTATGGAAGTGAACTACCCTTAGCACAGGGTATTAAATTTGAATGATCTAATTATAAGGAGAAACTGTAGGATAAGTGAATGTAAACTGAGACGAATGTAAAAATATTTTTATTACCACGATATACATAGAAAAAAACTTAAGAAGATAAATCGAAACGTATAAAGTCAACTTCTATGTCTACTGAACTTTTTTTATGGAACTTATAAATACGGGGCAGGTCGTATCTTAGCTCGGCAATGACTTTACAGTTAGCCCCAAGTCTTGAACCCCTCCTGAGGACGTGTTTACGAGTACTTGTCTTGTGCAAGGAGTAGACTGTATTACGTGCGAGTTTCATGGCAATTTCTAGAAACTTCATATCCATTCCAGAATTGTCTTTTGTACCAAACGGTGGATTCATTATCACCGTGTCAAAGTACTTCTCGAATCTTCCTGGAAGACAAACACGATTTTGTGTTACTTTCAATAGGATTCGAGATGCGCTTGAAGGATACGAACCTGGCAGATATTCCAAAATGTCGCACTGAACAGCATCCATGTTTACGTCGATTTCGTCGCGATTAGATTGTAATATCTGAAGTGCATCTGGATCTATTTCGAATCCTACAACGTGGCTAGCACCTAATAGTTGGGCTCCTAACGAGAGAACTCCACATCCCGCACCCAGGTCAGCAACGGCACGATTTTCCAGATCATGATATTGCATTTGAGCAGTGTATAGCATGTGTGCTCCAATGTGGGCACTGGTGGCATATTGCTCGAGTGATATTTTTGGTTGATCAAATACTTCAAGCTCCTGGAGACATCCTTCCAGCTCTGCTAGGCGTAGCTTGGCCATATTGTGTAGGATGAGTTAAAATTTAAGCTTTGGTGTGTTCTACTGTGTGAGCAAATCACTTGCTATCAAATCGAGGTAGAACTGGTAAAATGAGATTGCCAAAGGAGGAGTCTTGAGTAACAAAATATCCTGTTGAGGCAGCATGAGCATTGTGGAGAGCAGCTCGTTGGGATGCACTCATTGTTACTCCATCGCTTGCTGCTGCTGGGGGCTAATTTCATAATCTTGATAGTAGTTTTTATAGTTAATAATAAAAAGGAAAAGTTACTATCGTAGATCGGCTCACCAGGCTGGATGCTGAACTTGTTGGAGTAGCGGCTAGAGGAGTACCAAGATATGGGGTGACAACCTGTTTTAAAAGCTGTTGTTTCTTTATCTGCAATTCCTCCAATATCTTTCTATTTTGTAGCTCTGAAAAGAATAAACATTTCTGTCTTTCTTCATATCATCAATCTTACCCAGACCATAGAAAAATTAAATAAAAATACCTCTTGAATTAGGTTGTGGAAAAGCCATGAAATCCAACGTGCTACAATAACAGCAAAAAACCTTCAATATTCTTCAGACATCCAATTTTTTTTTAATGAATCAAAATGATTTATTAAATAAAGTATATCAAGAATCAAACAATCACCTGTGCAGCTCAAAATAGAAAGCCGACAAAGACAGGTTAAGTGTATGAAAAAGCAATCACGTTCAGTCCCAAACTTCTTAAAGAATAATCCCTTTCGATTTTCCTTATAATATTCTATATGCCTTAAAACTACAAATCAATATCAATAAAATCTTAACGCAAGCATCTTTCATGTAGTATACATTTCGAATTAGTTTTCTAAGAAGATAAAACAGAAATTCAACCCTAATCCGTATCTGTCAAGCGAATACTCAAGCGATTCAAACGTAAAATGTGGCACTCTAGGTAAACTAACTCTATGCTGCACCGTGCTGCACAAACTCAACCAGCTACACGGTGGTAAAAACACGGGATAGAGCCTCTCGATCGGTCAAAGGGTTAAACTGCCCATCTTTGCGGTGAGTCGCTTCAACTTGACGTCACAGTTAAGATCGAGCAGCAGAGACCGAGCGGAGAATGGAGAACGCATGCGCCAGCAGGCGCCACCTCGCGAACAGTCTAATCGCAGAAGTGATTCTGAAGAGTCCCTTCGCGGTCGTGTTTCCCGGTTTTCTTCGTATTTTTCGAGCCAAGAGGTGCTCCCCGGTTGTCGTATTGTCGTGAAAACGTGAGTAACATTTGTCGCACCTTATGAAGCATCGAAATCGCGAAACCCATGTCTTTGAATGGCAATCCTTAAGTATTATTTTCACGGCCAGACGTGACGGGTCCTGGCAAAATGGCCGTACTCGGTTTACAACAAACGGTTGTTTCGCGTTTGACCGATGATTTCACGCCCGTTCCGTTATTGGTGCTTTAACTTATCGACACTCTCGCGTTCTTCTGGCTTAGCTCAAGGAACCTCTTCTTACGCTTAGATGTCTTAACGTATGTCGACCGACTAGGATATTTTAGACGATCGTTGCTCATCGCCTTGAATTGATTTTTTCGCGAGTTACCGCTTGCGTGGTATTGCCATGGTTCTCGCACCTATACCAGATTCTTCTTAGACTAAACCATATGTAAATGATTAAGGAATTTGAACCTTTGCTCCGAAACTTTTTTATGCCGATCACATTGTCTCTCTCTTCCACTCTCGATCTGCCTATCTTGCTTCTTACTAGTCGCGAATCATCGACGATTCTTCGACGCGCATTTATCTCATTCTCCTCGTCATCGACTTTGACAACGCCGTTTACTTTAAAGCACACTTACATAGTCCCAGCTGAAGAAGCTGTCAAAAAGCTCGATTAACCTGACTAATCTCAATGGCCATCCTCTTGAGATCGTTTATACACTCGCTGCTACCTTACTTTCAATGGCCACTTTCGTGGGCCCAGATTACACTCTTCAGGTTGTATAAAGAACTGTGACAACATCTTCCTAGTTCAATAATTTCTATTAAATAAAACAAAGGCCGACATGGGTTGTTGTCCAATGGATATCTCGCGGAATTGACAGGAAAATTCATTCGCTCCTCGTGCTTGGAGCGTTGAGTTTTTAATACAGAAAGACTCGTTTGTGTTTGCGGATTCTTGGTTATTATAAATAAAAAAAGAAAAAAAACTTCAAACCTCCTGCATTTGGGAAGAGTGCAAGTCTTGACAAATTCTCGTTAAGCATTATTCTCAATCCCCGTTTGCATGCACAGAGTCCATGCCATACAACACCCGTGACGCATCTTATTTAGATAAAGGACGCCTTATTGCAGCCAGTTTGAAAGATCATTCTTTCTACCACCTGCTTATTATCGGTTCTTATCTCATAAAGATAATCTGTTAGGATTTTAATTATTTTTCATAAAGCAACCCCAATGCATGAACGAGCTAACCATCCTCTAGAGAATATTGCATGTATGAATTGCACATTTCCAAAGGCCGTTCCACTTATCTTGGCATCCAGTGGTACCTCGTAAGAGGAACCAAAGTTTAATTAATTACGTTACCGGAAGTGCGAATACAAGGTATAGTAAAGTGGCAATAAATATTTGAGTGCATCGCAAGGGAGTAGACGGGGTTGAAGGCGGCGGGGGTGGCCGGTCGGCAGTTTGGAGCTGAGATATTGATTGCAGAACGTGCCTCACGCATCATCCACATTGCGCGCCGAATCAGCCCTCTCTTAGCGATTGTCAAGGTCTTCTTTGAGGGAACGACGCCCCATTTTCTCTCGCTGAATTTTTCCCCAAAGATTGCACTAAAGGAATACTCGCGATTGGGATCTTTTTAAATAGTTGGGTAGGTTGCAGCATGCAGGCGTCTGCAGACTAGTTGAATTTCTCACGAAGATATTTCTAATGTTAAAATCTTTAATGCGGTATAGCAGATAAAAAAGATAGACAAGATGATATCCTATCTTGTTCCTTGTTGCATATGTTTCAGGTTACCGTAATGGCAGGACACTGAAATCGAGCTGGCTGGAGAGTCTAGTCGTGCTCATCCGAATTTTCGCCCAGGAAGCAGCCGGATTACACGAGGATCATGAAAATGGTGTTGTCTCAACGTCAGAGGGAGGAGTTGTAAGTCGAGACACGATAAATAAAAGGAGGCCATTGAATATTGCCAGACTCTACGGGAACTAATGCAGGATCGAAGGTCGAGGATCAATAATTTATAGGTGGCTCAACGTGACTGCCCAGCTAGAACACCCCTGAGCGACACCAGGGGTTGTCAGACATACGAACAGCAACTTCTAAAATAACTTTGGATATTTGAGAATAGTCTTCGTCTCTTGTCATCGTTAAGGAAAACACCAAGCAGAGGGTGGATGATATGTTGGGGTGCTGAGGGGTGAGATGCCTCGTTTGCCGAGCAGGCGCGTTACAGAGGATCGATACCAGGGGATGAATTACGTGGCGGAGAGGAAGGAAGGAAAAAAAAGGGAATCCCGCCAGCATCGATCGGTCTTCTCTCTTGGCTTGGCCATACTTCCCCCTTTTCCAAGTGTAATCAACCTCTGCTTCATTAGGAGAACCTCAGGATACTCCTGACTCCTGAACGGCCGCGGACGTTTGAGAACAGAATGTCTTGTGAAAAATTACCAAGCCACCCTCTGTGGCGGTTTCCTTGAGTCTTCTAGAGAGCACTAGGTGCTCAATGTGAACGCCATAACTATTTCCATTGTGTAGGATTTCAAATGACTTCCCTCATTATTCTTCACGGGACTTGACGCGCGCTCCAGTCGCCCTAGCGAATCTTAATTGCAGACAGCGCGTGTAATGGTAATTGTGTCAAGCGGCAAACGATAGGCGAATTCGCAGGCTCGTAGTGGGAGAAACGACAAAAGCAGCTGCCACTCGATTCACTAGGACGAAGGCCTTTCACCCCGAGTTGTACTGGCTTTGCCCGACTTTCGATCTCTTTCCCACGTACTCCAGTGGTTCCCGTGTTGTTCCTATAGAGAATCGGCACAAGGAACGCAAACGACACCGTAGATGTATACTGGGTGCTCCTAAAATAATTTAAAAAAATATTATCACTTGCAGAAATAAGGCGATCGCGGACTACCTCAGTACCAATGGCTATCAGGATGCGCTGGAAGCGTTCAAGAAGGAGGCTGATATGCCCGGTGAGGTCGAGCGCAAGTACGGCGGCCTCCTTGAGAAAAAATGGACATCCGTTATACGACTGCAGAAGAAGGTGATGGAATTGGAGTCGAAGCTCTCTGAAGCTGAGAAGGAATTCATTGAAGGAGCACCGACGCGAGGAAAGCGATCACCGACCGAATGGATACCACGACCGCCAGAAAAATATTGTCTAACTGGACACAGAGCTCCCATCAACAGAGTCATCTTCCATCCGGTTTTCAGTCTGATGGTTTCAGCGAGCGAGGATGCCACCATCAAGGTGCAAAAAATGCTTAAATCCTAAACTATCATAATAGCTCAATCTGACATTCCTTTTCTCATCTCATCCTCTCTGTTGTGCTCCGGCATCGACGAAGGTATGGGACTTTGAAAGTGGAGAATTCGAACGAACGCTCAAGGGCCACACGGACAGCGTCCAGGACGTGGCATTCGATGTCTCCGGCAAGCTACTCGTTTCCTGCAGCGCAGACATGTCCATCAAACTGTGGGACTTTCACCAATCCTTCGCCTGTATCAAGACCATGCACGGGCACGATCACAATGTGAGCTCGGTGTCGTTCATGCCTCAGGGTGATTTCATAGTGAGCGCATCGCGAGATAAGACCATCAAGATGTGGGAAGTGGCAACAGGCTACTGCGTAAAGACACTCGTCGGTCACAGGGAATGGGTGAGGATGGCGCGAGTGAGCCCTTGCGGCGAGCTCATTGCCAGCTGCTCGAACGACCAGACTGTGAGAGTCTGGCACGTAGCCACCAAGGAGACCAAGGTAAGTCGCAATTAAATATACACAGGTTCCACCTCCTCGACGTATTCGTCATCAACTCGCTTATCCAATTGCCTATATAATCATCCCGTCTCAGGTCGAGCTAAGGGATCACGATCACGTAGTTGAGTGCATCGCGTGGGCACCAGAGAACGCGAGGGCGTCCATCAATGCCGCAGCAGGTGCCGACAACAAGGGTGCTCACGAGGGTCCCTTCCTGGCATCCGGATCCCGGGACAAGACGATTCGCGTCTGGGACGTCGGGGCCGGTGTCTGTCTCTTCTCCCTCCTCGGACACGACAACTGGGTCCGCGGCATCGTCTTCCACCCTGGTGGCAAATTTATCGTCAGCGCATCCGACGACAAGACGCTACGAGTCTGGGACACGCGCAACAAACGGGCAATGAAGACGCTCGAAGCGCACGTTCACTTTTGCACCTCTGTCGGTAAGTTTCTCACTCTCTTCACTTTCCACATTGGCATTACGTGCATACGCACAACCACCAATTCACGTGCATCCTCTCAGATTTCCACAAGAACCATCCGTACGTGGTAAGCGGTAGCGTGGATCAGACGGTGAAGATTTGGGAGTGCCGCTAGTCACCGAACTTTCGAATTTTCTTCAAGATTTCGCGACACTGAGTTGAGCACAGGGGGAGACGCGCGAATCCAATTCTGTGAAAATGGCCGAAAGAGTAAGCTGCTACAAAAGCTATCGTACATACTACTACTACTACTACTACTACAAATATTATAATTATAATTATTATACAACACATAAACACATACGGTTAAGAGCTCTTTAATTAATTTATAATAAAGTATAATTAGTAATTAATATTATTGTACAAGCCGTATACGTATATATACACGTATGTATCAACGTATGCGTAATGCTACGTGGGACCACGTGTACGTATACGTATATCGTTTCAACGGTAACGAATTATACGAACGATTAGTACGAAATGGATCGATTAACGAGGCGATTATGGAAACGTAGCCGAGGAGGACGATTGCCAATCATCATCTTCAGCATTGATCATTTTCCTACGGTTCTCGACCCGTTTCGCCTGTACTTCGTTCCGCGCACATTCGTTCAGCCACGACTTTTACTTTTTATCATTCACACTGCTCACTGACGTCCCGACCTTCTGAAACGTCAACTGAATAGAATGACAATTTACGCGAAGGAAGACAGCGCGTAGGGGATCGTCGGGCGTCTCGCGGGGCGCTATTGCCAAGCTTCGTTGATTCATCTTCTAAGCGTCACTATCAATTAAACATTACTCAACGACTACTAGAGTACAATCTACATCGCGACCAGTAATCATAGCGAGCGAGACTCACAAGCAAGACTTCGGAATCCACCTGCGTGTAATGTCCTCCTCGAGCTCATCTTGGACCTGTAAAGGAAACTGCGACATCGCAATAACCATTGCATTGCAATAGGATACTACCACTCTTTCTTTATTTATATACATACGGATATACCATCGCAACACTTATACTATTACGAAGAATACGATTAATAATTAATAATCAACCTTACGATCGATTACTACAATTACTGTACCATGGATGAATTTGTACTTTCACCAGAGAGACGACACTGCAAGTCGAGATACGAGTTCGAGTCGGGTCTTCTTCTCTTTTTTTTTCTTCTCTTTTCTATTGCCTATTCTACTTTCTCCTCGAGTCTCCACAGCTTGTCTCTCTCATTTGACACATATTTTTACACTTTCTTACTCTTCTGCTTTTTTTTTTTTTTTTAATCTGTCTCGCCTCTGCCTACGGTAGCCTATCTTTTTTTAATACATCTCTTGCTTTTTTGCTTTTATAACGTGCAGCAGATAGGATTGTTGCGTACGTGTATATAGAGAGCACGTGTATATTGTTTTGACATAAATCTATTTTCTATTCGGTAGAACCAATAAGACTGTCTTCTGTATTACCAAGACGTCTTAACGTGAATTTCTAAATCACTCGAAATGTATGCGATTCGAGTCGACGAGATGTAAACATTCGTTATCTCTGCTTTCTCTCGTTTTCCCTTTTATCTGTTTTTGCATCTGCTTCGTTCGATTCTTATTTGGTAATTCCGACTGTCTTCGTACTCGCTGGGATATTAACCTCGTTCGCGTTATTAAACGAGCCGAAGACACGCCAACGTAACAGGTCCAAATGCTTTTGATGCTCTTCTCCGCGCGAGAATTAATGAAGGAAAGGCGGACGAGTTTTAACGGAATCCGACGAGCCAATAACTTCCGCTCCTGAGATAAACCGAGAGAATCCAGAGAAACTTGACTTTTCGCCAACGCTCGGCGTCCAATCGACGTGCATTATTAATAATAAATAACTAATTAACATATAGCGGCGGTAGTAGCGAGCGTCACGTTAAGGGGGGACGAGGAAAAAAGATAATTGTGAAAACCGACGTAAACGTATGATACACGTAAGAGACGTTGCAAATTTTAATTATCCAAAAAGCAACGCGTATTAACTATCGTACGAAAATCATTAGTCGCGTAGCTTTTCCTTTTTCAAACGGGTTCCGAAAAAAAATTTAAAAAAAAACGCCCCGCGTATAATTAACTAGGAACGTATTTACTAAAGTAACCACTAACTAAGGGTAGTGCAAAATGTAAACGTAGTTAACAAAAAAAAAATGGAAGTAAGGGGGAGTGGAGGAGATGCAGTTTTTTTGTTTTGGATTATATGTATAAACCAATGCTCAGGCAACCGCGTTTCTCTTGGTCTCGAGCACAGTAATATGATTAATGCGAAAACAAAATGGAAATACGCGCAGACAACCAAGAAAACACTCGCACGAGAAAGAAATTCACAGGCGACTTGCAGGAGCTATGATAGGCGATGATGATTAATTAAGAATGAATTATCAAACAGTATATTAATTGTCTCCTCCATTTTTATCCCATGTTTCCCTGTCCGAACCAAGTCCCCCCCCCCCCCCCCCTCCC
>NW_014333230.1:174232-202142 GCF_000341935.2 Cephus cinctus | reverse complement strand
CCCAATCCCTCCCTCGCCATCGATAAAAAACAAACACACCTCGATCGATGTGGTACTAAATTATTTTGGTGAATAATAAACGAAGTTGTCACTGATTTCGCTCGATATCTGATCTCTTGGATTGATTGTCAACAGTTTTCCTACAATTCTAGCCTTGATTATCCTCACTGAGTGCTTTGGTGTTTTTTTGTTAATCGAATTGCCAGAATTGTATCCCGAGGGAAACAATTGTCACTCTAATTAATAGAGAGGACATACCAATGAACGTACATAGGCCATAAATCCGATAGCTCCTTGTAGAAGATAATCCTTGTCGCCATTAGTCCAGGATGCTATTTGTCTATTTAGAATCTGCGTGATCCTCTCCCTCTATTCTCAGAATCTCCGGGTCGCCATACCAGACAGTCCTAGCAGCTTTTTAGTACTATTACTAAATACTTATTACGTACTATTAGTACTCACCGTTGATGGCATGAGTGTTCTTAGTTTGGCTTTTGTACGCGTCCCAGCGATAACATTTACGTTTACACGTTAGAAACGTTACGAGGGCCGATTATTGTTGATGATTTGTAATATCATCTGATACAGTAAACGCGCTGTCAATAATAATAATTACTGTAAGGGAGAAGAAAGGGAAAAGAAATAAGAAATGAAACTGATAGTAGCCAGCGACTCGTGAAACTTCTTAAGGAAAGACTATATTATACATAATAAAGGCACCGCAGCAGCATACGGAAACTTTAATGCGTTTCCAATATTTTCTGTATTATTAGAACAGTATAGCCTGCAGTGTTTTTCTCAACAAAAAAATTATATAATAAAATGTAGTGAAGATTTCGTATACGCACTTCATAATGTATTGAGAAGTATAATATAATAAGTTTCACTAAAAGTGGAGTTTACCGCATTATTAGGTGACTCTCTATGAGTATATTGTGAAATGTAGAAAATAATGTAATGTGTAGCCAATTTCACGAAGTACCCCGAGAAATTGTCAACTATGTTAATTTTTTCAAAGACTTGAACGTCCACTTTCGGTCTTTCATTTCGATACGTAATAAGATCGCCTAACGACCAGTGTATTTTTGAAAAGTCCCCCACATAAAAGTCTCGTCGAAGTATCTATCTGCAATATTCTAGCACTTTTAATGAGATTCATTTCGCCTATTTATGCCGATTAATATATTTTATTTGCGAATATGTACAATACAAACATTTGCCAATACAAATTCTTCGATCATTTTCTTGACGGACTACGGCCTGTTTTCTTCAACGCGGTTCAATGCGTAAACTCCGTTTATCTTCAAATTTCAAGTGTCTAATTGGCTAATAGTTCAGTTAAACCGATTTATGCATTAAACCGCGTCGAAGAAAACGGCCATACGTAGAGTCCCGATCATCGTATCAGCATTCAGACAACAATCCTTTTTGTTAATTAAAGTATTGAAAGAATAAGTAAAGAAAGGTTAATTACCTTCGTGATATATTGTCAGGAAGGAATCTGATAATTCTACGAATGAAAATATGCTTTTGAAGGCATGTTACTTTGTCATGAATGTTTTGCTGTTTCGCGCGCCACTTAACTACGTCGCATGGGAACCACTGTAAATATTGAAAACCACTGAACACGTGGTACCTGTTGTTATGAAAGTTTAGCGGTCGGATAATTTCAATTTAATTCAGTTTAGTTTCTTCAACGATCTTTGTAAGAGATGAGCGTTCAGTATACTTTTAGTATGAGTTAATCGTACCAGTTGACCTGTGTGATCTATTATCCTGACATTTTTTTTATAACTTTCTGTTCGGATTTGGGATTAAGTAGTTAATAACGTCATTTGTGTCGGACCTCAAATTTATTGGATTTACCTTTATAATTGAAATTAAAAAATCATGAACAACGAAGAAGTTTTGACTCTGCCGGATACTCAAAATGCTGATGGGGTGGTAATCACACAAGAAGTATCACAACAGAGGCAGGTCGCTTGGGGTCGATTATGGCGCAATAAGTATGTTCAGAACAATGTGGGTAAGTTGGAGGATCTTCTTTCTTTGCTTACTGTATATCTACTGTTATTTTTTATAATTCTACAGATTTGATAAAAGACGAGTATACTGTGGGACGTTCGGCAAGCTGTGATATATGTCTGATGAAGCAAAAATTGAAACTTCAATTGCTCAACATTGTCAGCAAAGTACATTTCAAGATTAGTAGGACATATTTGAGTGACTGCGAGGAAGATCCAATTGTGTATTTGGAAGATTGTAGTCACAATGGTACTTATGTAAACAAGACGTTGGTTGGTTCAGGAAAACGAGTCGTACTTGAGAATAACGATGTCATTTCCATCTCAATACCTGGCTTTACTGGTAGATATTTTATAGTATGCTATAAGTTTAACTTTCTATACGAGTATTGATTCTATATCCACTTTATTTATGGAAATAGCATATACCTTTATGACTACAAAGGCACTTGATGGCAGTGGTTTACCATCAGTACTGAAACACAAGTATGCTATCTCTCGAACATTGGGAACAGGTGCTTGTGGCACAGTTAAGTTGATATTTTCTAAAATTGGATGTAAAAAGTATGCAATGAAAATGATAACCAAAAAAAGTCAAGCATCAAATGGAGGCAAACATCCTTTAAATGACCCAGAAAAAATTATGAATGAAGTTAGAATTTTAAAAGCTTTAAAACACGTAAGTAGGACCTTTTGTGCGCTTTTGCAATCTTCTATTGTTATCCAAGGGTATAGAAAAAAAAATTTATATACTTACAGCCATGTATAATTCGCATGGAAGAAATTGTTGACACTCCGTCCACAGTATATATAATCCTTGAACTGATGGAGGGTGGTGAGTTATTTGAACGAATTCGCTCAAAACAGAGATTATCTGAAAAATGTGCTAAGTTGATATTTTATCAAGTCATTCTTGCTGTACACTATCTTCATGAAAGTGGCATAACCCACAGAGACTTGAAGGTACATATCGTCATCCTAATAATATTCTCATTCATAAACCTGTGTTGATCGCTAATTCTATGTTTCACAGCCAGAAAATATATTATTGGCAAGCGATGACGACGTAACACTTGTGAAAGTGTCGGATTTCGGTTTGTCCAAACTGCTAGACTCTGAAACAATGATGAAAACATTCTGTGGTACCCCTATGTATGTTGCTCCTGAAATCTTATTGACAGGCGGCAAAGGCGCATACACTAAGCAGGTAATATTTTTACAAAAGACTGAACCAGAAATGGATAATAAATGTCTATTATATAAAACAATTATTCAGGTGGACGTGTGGAGCTTGGGTGTGATTTTGTATTGTTGCCTAAGTGGTCGTGTACCTTTCAACATGCATCATTCAAAGATAAGTCTACAGGACCAAATTGTCAGGGGAATGTATAATTTTCCTCCTGTATTTGATCACATCTCAGAAAATGCCAAGGACTTGGTACGAGTCATCCCTTTTTCTTTATTCTCCTCTCTAAAACTTTTATACAAGAGACAATTCTAATTAATACATTTTTTA
Organism: Cephus cinctus; assembly: GCF_000341935.2. Classification (NCBI taxonomy): domain Eukaryota; kingdom Metazoa; phylum Arthropoda; class Insecta; order Hymenoptera; family Cephidae; genus Cephus; species Cephus cinctus. The sequence goes on along the minus strand of NW_014333230.1, from coordinate 198,602 downwards.
CAGATCCGTAGTATGCTTACGGTTAACCCAGGAAAACGTATTACTATTAGTAAAGTACTGCTGCATCCTTGGCTTCGTGACCGCGAAATGCGCGAAACTGTTAATTCGCTGATCAGAGAAGCACACGACGAAAATTCTTCGCCAACCAGTCGAATCCGTTACGGCCAGTGAAGAATGTAATTGTCGTCCATGATAATTATGAAAAAACCTTCAAGGACTTTCCACTGAAAGTCTGAAAAATGACTGATAATAAATTCTTATTAATTTCATTACGGTAATATGAATCATTTCTGTATTTTCAAAATAAATATAATTCTTTATAATAATAATAATCTTTAAGTACAAATGGGATCTATCTAAAGTACAATGCAGGACACACTGACGATGGATTTACCTCATCCAACGCTGTTAGAGGGCTCTTTTGATATGTAATAATTCCTAATACATTATGATTTGATAATAAATAGTTGTACGTTTGTTAAGCAGTCTCTACCGTGTCTAATGAATCTTTACCCAATTGTAGATGGCCGTCTAGCCTATCAGACGGGCATTCATTATCAAGAAAAGGGAGCAGCATATTTGCGCGTACACGCAATGAAATTCATTTTATTAAAAAACATGATTATCAACCACGTAGTTAACGTCTTCTATCATGAAATTAGATATTGATTTCACATGAATGCATCTCGTTATTCTTTTCTACATGGAATGTCTTCTTTTCCTCCACAAGGATTTGGTAAAGGAGTTTCAAGATCGGGTCTTTTCTTTTTTGCGAGACCCACGAGTAATCGTTTTATTTGGGCTATCGCTTTGCCAGGATTCAATCCCTAAAATTTAAAGCTGTTTAGTAAACTTAATTCGCGTTACATTAAATGAAACCAACTTTAGGACACGTCTTGGTGCAATTAAAGATGGTTTGACACCGGAAAACCGAATAAAAATCTCGCAACTTTCCCAGTCTCTCTTTGTCTGCAGTATCTCGAGAATCAATGATCCACCTATAAGCCTGTTGAGTAATAATTTACATTACTTAAACTGTATTAAAATACAATCGAAATTAAAATTCAAACCTGCAGAAGAATGGCAGGACCCAAATAACGGTCTCCAAGCCACCAATATGGAGGACAGGCATAAGAACAGCATCCACAGAGTATACATTCATAAAGTCCATCAAGATCACTACGATCATTTTCACTCTGTAAAAGTGGTCGAATCCCATTAAAATTCTCTTCGCCTTTTCTCTTCAGCCATGGATCGATCAGACGATACTGTTCCAAAAAATGACTCATATCCGTCACCAGATCCCGAATAACGTACATATGCGGTAGTGGATATATTATTAACGGCTTTGCCTCATCTGGTTTCACCTTCCTACAATGTATCGATAAATTATCTAGAAGTCATAATACATAAAAAAAAGTAACATTTAGAAACTTCCATTACGTTATACACGCCAAGGTATTCACTCCGTTTATATTCATCGAACAACTGCCGCAGATTCCCTCGCGACAGGATCTGCGAAACGATAATGTCGGATCGTATTCCATTTTTATATAATGTAACACATCCAACACCATTGTTCCACAATTATTTAAATCCACCACGAATTGTTGCATGTATGGTTTTACATTTGGTTTATCCGGACTCCAACGATAGACTCGTACCTTCTTAAGTTTTGGACGTGGTTTTATAATGCCCTGTAAAAAAAAAGTATAAGTAAGTATTTATAATTTTTAAAGTTGCATACTGGAATTTATGTAACTTAAGAAAACTGACTGGTCCGCTCTTTAGACATTGCATGGCCATTTCCTTCTCAGATATCATTATAGGCATTTTGGTGGAGGACGTAGAAAATAATCTTTTTTCGAATGGGACGTTTATAGTTTTCATTGAAATTCTCGTCCTGGACAGAAGATTTGCAAGGCTATTCATTTTCTGTAAGAATCGTATACTTGGACTGACAACGATGGACATTTTTTCCTCGTGTCGTTTATTTCGCCGACCCGGGAGTATGGATCTTCTTGACTTCTAGCCTCTGAAACATTTCTGTGATGGAAACGAACTCGTTTTCTAATTTATAGAATTTCTCCGTCTGTCAAAAAGAATTTATTGAACAAACGAATGTTCTTGCTCATTGGCAGACTCGCAATTCACGGAATTTTTCCAACTGCTGAGTAAAACGATCGACTCGTTTATTATAAAGTAGGAAACAGCAATACAGTCTACGTGTGCCCAGCAATTATTATTGCCAGAAAGATATTTTCGAGTTTATCCTAGAAAGAGATTAGAGGGAGTTGACGTTCATGACCTGTATACTTTATTATTTTTTGTGCAATCATTCTCCATTAGTAAGAAATTCGCATTTTTAATGTATATCTACTCGCAATATTGTGTATTCAGTTTTATGGAGAATTACAATCTCACAAATATTTATTAGGGTCATTTTAAAGTTATCGCTAGATTATTTAATTGCGAAATGTAACCCCCGCGATGAAATATCTCATGATAACCCATTCGAATGGTCAGATCAAGTAGCTGAGTGAACGTCAACAGCAACCAGCAATGTAGAAAATTCAGCTTAGTTGAAGTAGAACCGCTCAGTTGGTCGGCTGTACTTTATTATAGCATACCAAGCAAGTTTCTATAGTCTGTGTGCGACTATATAACACTCGGCGGACACTTGTTGCTTCTAAGAGCGTAGAGCACCCTGTAAAGAAATAACAATAAGATCATACAAGAGGTATCGTACATGTGCTTACTAATTTATTTGCCGATTATTCACTGCACCCTACGGTTAATTGGTTTTGAATTTTCTTATCAACTCATAATTACATTAGGTTAGTCTTAACCACAGTTATTCCATTCTCAGTCATGGCTAAACACACTGTGCTTGTGATTGGCGGCGGTGGCAGAGAACACGCTATATGTTGGAAATTGGCCCAATCAAATGATGTGAGTTGTATATATATATATATGTATATATATTATTTTTAAATATTAATTTGATATTGCTTTATTTATTTTTTATTATTTATTAGGTTGACCGTATATATGTCAGTCCTGGCAATGTCGGTATCTGTGAGATAGATAAAGTTTTTTCGGTACATTTAAATGTTAAAAACAATAAGGTATGTATGTGAGATGCTGGATACATTTTGTAGTACATATGGTACATATTGTTTTGGTCAATTCTAGGAGATTGTGGAGTGGAGTAAAAGAAATGAAGTAGACTTTGTTGTTGTGGGTCCAGAGGAATACTTGGCAAATGGTTTGGCAGATGAATTAAAGAATGCTAATATACTATGCTTTGGACCTGGAAAGGAAGCTGCCAGGATTGAATCTGACAAAGATTGGGCTAAATGTTTTATGGATAGACATAATATTCCTACTGCTAGGTGGAAGGGATTTATTAAAGCAGATGATGCTAAGAAATTCATTAAAGAGTAAATGCTCAAATATTTATTGACAATATTCTGGTATTCATTATTATATAATCATCAATCTTTCATCATGTTAGGTCACCATTCAAAGCTCTGGTAGTTAAAGCTGCAGGTCTGGCAGCAGGCAAAGGTGTGGTTGTAGCAGCTAATAAACAGGAAGCTTGTCAGGCAGTAGATGAAATGCTGACCGATAGAAAATTCGGCAGCGCTGGCGAAAATGTTGTTATTGAGGAACTCCTGGAGGGGGAGGAAGTATCAGTATTAGCATTTACCGACGGTGTGATTCGACAAAATAGATTCTATATATTATCTAGTCTAAACTGTCTTTATATAATAATTAATATTGTTTTAGGAAAAACTGTTGTTAGCATGGCTCCTGCTCAAGATCACAAGAGAATATTCAATGGCGATGCTGGTCCAAATACCGGGGGTATGGGAGCTTATTGTCCGTGTCCACTCCTAAGTCAAAAAGACTGGGAACTAGTGAAAAAAAATGTACTTCAAAAAGCAGTGGATGGCTTGCGAAAAGAAAATATTCCGTTCGTTGGCGTACTTTACGCTGGATTGATGTTAACTCAAGATGGTCCTAAGGTTTTGGAATTCAATTGCCGATTTGGTGATCCTGAAACACAAGTTATTTTACCATTGCTCAAATCTGATCTCTTTGCCATCATAAAGGTCTGTTCATCGTTCACTAATTGAAGTATAATAATAATGACATTTTTTTCTATCAGAAATTTCATTGTCACAAATAGGCCTGCTGCACTGGCACCCTCACTGAATCTCACGTATCCTGGCATGAAAATGTTTCGGCTGTAGGCGTTATTTTAGCATCTAGGGGTTATCCAGAGTCCTCGTCAAAGGGACAAGTAATAACTGGAGTCAAAACTGTAGCAATACGACAAAATCACTTCGTCTTCCACAGTGGTACAAATCGATCCAGCACCGGTGACTTATTGACAAACGGTACAGCTTCAGAGACTTAGGCTTAGATTTAATATCGGGAAAAAGAGGTACAAGTATTGAATATTTGTTTTATTTAACAGGTGGGCGAGTTCTGATAGCCGTGTCTCTAGCACCATCCTTGGCGTTAGCAGCCGCCAGAGCAACCGCAGCAGCTCAAAGTATACAGTTTGATGGAAAACAATTTAGAACTGATATCGCGCACAAAGGAATCGCTAGGTATTTTAATATCTTTTACACTGTACGCTGTGAGACACATAATACATGTTTAATCGCTCGTAACATATTTTTTTATCAGCCATAAAATATTTGGCACTGTCATGTTATTTGAAATTGCATAACTGTACAGATCCATCCTAAGGGATGGTGTGCTGACGTATAAGAGCAGCGGAGTCGACATTGAAGCTGGTGATTCTTTAATTTCTGCCATTAAACCTGTTGTCGGCGCTACTAAACGACTTGGCGTAATTGGGAGTATTGGTGGATTTGGTGGGTTATTTGATACAAAAGCTGCTGGTTACGTGGATCCACTCCTCGTTTCTGGAACTGACGGTGTTGGCACTAAACTCAAAGTAACTAAATTCATTATTTTATCCCAAAAAGCATCATATATAAATAATAACTTTATGAATTGGTTTTACAGATAGCTATCGCATGTGGTAAACACAATACGGTTGGAATTGACTTGGTTGCGATGTGCGTCAACGATGTTCTTGCGCACGGCGCGGAACCCTTGTTTTTCCTTGATTATTTTGCCTGCGGTCGCCTCGACGTTGAAGTTGCTACTGAGGTCATCGCAGGGGTTGCTGAGGGATGTAAAAGGGCCGGTTGCGCCTTGGTAAGTAATTTAATTAAACGCCTATTTAACTAGTCAATCCAATGGAAATATTTTTAGGTTGGTGGAGAAACGGCGGAAATGCCTTCCATGTATGGCGAGGGTGAATATGACTTGGCTGGATTTGCGGTAGGAGCTGTGGAGCGAAAAAATTTACTTCCACGAACAAGTGAAATTCAACCTGGTGACATTGTCATTGGTCTCTCGTCCAGTGGGGTACACAGTAATGGATTTAGTTTAGTTTCCAAAGTACTGAAGATTGCCAATAAACAGTATTCCGATCCGGCACCGTTTTCAAACATAGGAAAAACTATTGGTATGACATTTTCTAAGGACTTCCCAAGTCTATAAATGAAAATATTTAGAAATTATACATTTTTAGGGGAGGAACTACTGGAGCCCACTAAGATATATGCAGTTGGAGTACTTCCTGCCTTAAGATCTGGTTATGTTAAGGGATTCGCACATATCACTGGTGGTGGTCTTACTGAAAATATACCACGAGTTTTGCCAAAGGATACTGGCGTACTTCTTGATGCTAATAAGTGGAATATTTTACCTGTTTTTGGCTGGTTAGCCACTGTCGGTCAGTATACCATTATTAATATTTTTATATTATCATCATATAGAGTTGATACTAAAAACATTTTATCTCAGGTGGTATAAATCGACAAGAAATGCTGAGAACTTTTAACTGTGGCATTGGTGCGATTCTCATTTGTTCTGCGGTAGACGAGAAGGAAGTTCTGAACACATTAAGAAATGAAAATCCCACGGTTATTGGAATGGTAAAATCTCATAGAACTACTGACATAGAAGACAGAGTACAAGTAGAAAATTTTGAAAGAGCAATAGAAGTACATATGAAGAAACACGTGTCCTACCTAGTCTCCAATCTTTGTAAACCCCTGAGAAGGGTTGGAGTTCTAATATCTGGAAGCGGCACTAATCTACAGGCTCTAATAGATGCTACGCAGGATAGGACACAACACATAGGAGCAGAGATCGTTTTAGTCATTTCCAATAAGCCTGACGTTGAGGGATTAAGACGAGCACAAAAAGCTGGAATAAAAACTAAGGTAAATTTGTTGGCTTTTGTCCATTTTCATTTTGATGAATTCATTATTCATTACCGTTATCATTATTATAACAGGTAATAAAACACGTAGACTTTCCAAACCGTGAGACCTTCGATCAGGCAATGGATGCTGAGCTTGAAGCAGCTGGAGTAGAAATTATATGTCTTGCTGGCTTCATGCGAATACTGTCTGAACCTTTCGTGAAAAAATGGAGAGGAGCCATTATCAATGTGCATCCTGCATTATTACCATCATTTAAAGGAGCACATGCTCACAAAGATGCTCTTGCTGCTGGTGTCCGAGTGACTGGATGCACTGTACATTTTGTCGAGGTAAGTAATAAATTAAATAAACTCAAGTTTTGAATAATAGAGTTTATCCGAATGTACAGGTCGATATAGATTCTGGAGCAATAATTGAACAAGAGGTAGTTCCTGTACTACATAATGACACTGTAGAAATTCTTCAAGAAAGAGTGAAGGTTGCAGAACATCGTGCATTTCCAAGAGCTTTACGACGCCTAGCGACAGGAGAAATACGCCTTAATGAAAATGGCATTCTTGAATGGAATCATTAATTATCACTTTATAGATCTTTTACATGAGTCTAGTCCATAAGGCGCCATTCGGAATACATTATAACTGTACAGTGTCTCATTTAAATAATCTTTTTGCAAGCTTTATTAACAGTTAAAATACCATATTTTACAGTAAAGTACTCAACAAATTTTTATATCCACTAAGTATGTTTTCGGTCCAAAAAAGATAAGAGCGCACTGAAAATATCACCATGATCCTGATTTCTATTAGTCATACAATTTTTCGACATTCGTTTTTCGACTGGTACAACTGGTTTAGTTAGAGCCTCCTCTGCGAGAGCATCTAGATTTACTTGCAACATTTGTTTCTGCAGTATCGGTACTAATAAGTTATACTTATCAACTTTATCATTAATTTTCTTAGTCACAATTTTTAAGCTCTCCAAGGTATTTTGCCAGGATTCTAAGTCCTCTTCTGACAGTGGTGTAGTTCCCAAACGATTACGTGCCTCAATTAATCGTTTTTGTAAATCATCCTTTTCCTCTCTGATTTCTTTAGACAACTGAATCCACTCCGGAGTGAAACCATTATCTATCAGAACCTGTATCAAAATTTATATGTACAATCAAACGTCATGAAAAACAATATATTCAGTACACAAATGGTACTTATGGTGCATACCTGATTAAGTTTATGTGTGACAAAATCCACGTAAGGATTTTCCGTAGTACGAAAATTCTTCAGTGGTTTACCAGAACCAGGTAGATCCGAGAATTCTCCTTTATTCATCGCTTCCTGAATTAAATCTTCAACCAGACGATCCATCCCGTAACGCGTTTTTATGTCTTTAGCTCGTTCTTTATCCATTCCCATTAAAGTATTGCGTTCCTCAGCCTGTAACTTTTTCAATCTATGCTCCATAATATTGTCCACTGCTTTTTGAGCGCGCTCAATACTGTATTGCCTTTGTCTTTTGCTAGGAGTACCAATTCCAACATCATAGTTCAAGTAGCGTCGGTGCTGTGGTGCTGTGTGCTAAACAAAACAAAGTGCACAATTTAAAAATGAAATTTGCATATCTCTGCTTGCTTGTAAGTACAAATTTGTTAATCAATCAACCATTTTCTTATGTACCTTAATATCATGCTCATCTATTTGTGGTTGAATTTTCGATTCCCGTTCCCGCTGTTCACTTCGACTACGTTGAATATCTCTATATGCTTTTTCTATCTGTTTTAGGATTAATATAATTAAAAGATATAGAAAGAATCGTAGCCACTCTCCTAAAGATGATTATTACAATACCTCTGTGAATCTAACAGGATCAGCTTCAGAGCTTCTACCATCAGGATGAAATTTTTTAGCCAAATGTACAAATGCCAGTCTCAAAGTTTCGTCCTCACAATCTTCGGACACTCCAAGAATTTCATAAGATCTCTTGAAACAGAAAGATCGTTAAACTCTCGTTGGAAAGATTCAAGTTCAGCATTATTTAACTTTCCATATATGGAATCTCACCTTGGACGCATTCTGATGCTGATGTCTTGTTGCAACATAGCAACGATTCTCAAAGCAGCGCTTAGATCCAAAGTGTTTAGCACATTGGATTCGTATATAATTACAACTTAACATCTCCTAGAATGACTGTAAATCATGAACAAGTATCCAATTTGTTATTGCATAAGTAATACGACGTTAGTACGTATAAGATACATAGTAGAAACGCGAAATCTGAAAGTATCTACTATAGTGCAAAAACTCAACTAGAAAGTTATTCCAGTTATTCGGTTATAAAATATGTATAGACGTTCGAAGTTCAAGGTACTAGGAATGGAGAAGGGATATAACTTGCGTTGACTTTGAAAAAAATAGAAAATAGTGTCAAGTGATAAATCAAATAAGAATCGGCCAGTGGATTCGAGCCGACTCGGGCAAATTCGCGCGCACGACGATGACCCGAGTGAAGCCCAGACCTTCGTCTTGTCATGGCCAGATGGCGTAAAGTAACGTGAATCAGTATACTCCTTTTATTTGGATTAAAATTGTAGAACGACGAAACGACTGCAAACGACTGCCATTACCGGAACGGTTTGGTTCGATTCGGCTGCGAACAGTCCGTTTCTGCTTTTGGTCACGCGGATACGGAGACGCAGGGAAAATTTACAACATGGCGGAGCGCAGGAAAAATAGAAGGCGCAAGGATGTAAGCACCGCATATGGCATTAATTTTTACCTTAATTCTCAGTTATATATTAACCATAGATTTTTCTGGATATTCTACAAATCTTCGGCCTACGTTTTGCCTACTGTTCACTTTAGGAGTTTAATCTGGGAAGCGTGTCTACTCTGAGATATTCGCGTATCCGAATGCGTGACGGATGACGTAGACTACTGGCGCTTATTTAGCGTGCATATTATTTGCTGTCTAGTCAATGTCTTCTGACCTAGCTTTGATTTTTTCTTGTAGTTTAATACTAACACTTATGTATTTGAATTTAGTACTTTCTTTATGGGAAATAGTTGGTGGAGTTGTTCCGAAACAGTCGATTTGAGTTACGTCAATATTATTGTAAAATTATATTGGTAACAGGATATACCAAATCCGGATGGCGAAGAAGCACCAGATAAACCAGCTAAGGAAGAGTATGCAGTTGCTAAATGGATTCGCAATAATGTTCCTTCGAAGAAGACTAAATTCTTGAATCACAATGTGGAATACTTTACGGGATCTCGAGCTGTCGATGCTCTACTTGAGAAATCACCCTGGAGCAAGACACAATTTGAAACTCGTGAACAGATTACGGACTTCCTAGATGCAATGTTAAGGCACAAATTTTTTCATAGGGCAAAGAAAGTTGTTGTATCAGAGAAAGAGTTAAATATTATTCGTGGAGCTAAAAAGAAGGGCAAGGATAACAAAGAGGAGAAAAAGTCTGTGGATAAAGAGAAAGAAAAAGATAAAGAGGACACAAAAGAAAGCAAGGAATCTGGGGATGGTACCAAGGAAGGGGATGATAAACAGGATGAACGGAAAGAACAGAAAAAGAAGCCGAAGGTATATTCATCATAAAGAAGAGCGTCATTTAACCATGGAATTGTAACAGGTTGAAACAACAGTTTGTTATTCTAGATACGTCTTGAGATGCACCTGGATCAATACTTTGCTGATTGCAATGATGCATATGTTTGGATATACGAACCGATACCAGCATATTACTGGCTCTTTGGTACACTGGTTGTTCTTGGTGCTATCGGTGTCTGTCTATTCCCATTGTGGCCTCCGTCCATTCGTCAAGGAGTTTACTACCTGAGTGTCGCAGCAGCTGGTTTCCTGGTATTCATCCTAGTGCTAGCTGTCGTCAGACTCATAGTTTTTTCTTTCCTCTGGGTAATAACCCTTGGAAGACATCACCTCTGGTTCTTACCGAATCTAGCCGAAGACGTTGGATTCTTCGCATCATTCTGGCCCCTTTATCACGTAGGTAGCACTAGGTTAAACCTTTTCCTAGTTCCATTGTAATATATCATTAAACAGAAAAATATTTCATCCTATGATAGTACGAGTATTGCGGTCCAACGACCGCAGGTGACAAAAAATTAAATAAGAAGAAGAAACGCAAGAAAGACAAAGATTCAGACGCTGAGGATACACCTCTGTTACGATCGTAAGTTTTCACTGTAAATGATGTTCAGCTGCTGTCAATACAGATTTTGTCAATTATATTACAGAGAGGAAACATCGACGACCACGGAAGCAGCCGATTCAGTTGGCGCTGAAGATACGAGGAAAATTGAAATTGTCAGTGGCAAAGAGGGTGGATCTCAGGAAGATGAAAAATGCCGAGCAACCGAGTCAGCCGAAGGAGAAGATGTCAGCGAGGAAGGTTCCGAAAGCGAGAAGTCAAATACAAGTCGTGACTTTGAAATGGTACAGCATACCGAGCTGGAGGATAAGTAGAATGACAAAACCTTCAATGAATATTCAATATGCTGTCGTCCAATGGTTTGTTCGTTATTGGACCTGCACCATTTGCATTTTATCATAAAAATATCGATCGCTCCGATATCATTATTAAAACTATAACTTCTTGAATGAACGTCATCACAAGAATCCAGGTGATTCTTAAAGACGTGGTGGAGGATGTGCTACGGGATTATAGGAAGATTCGACATTTTGGCAGGATGTTACGAGTTCGCTGGAAAAATAATAGACAAACAAATAGACTCGGCGCTGATCTATGGGGAAACGTGGCCGGTTAATAGCTGAGCTGTGTCTTCTGCATTTAGAATTTCATCGATGGACTAACATGGGCTGAAAAGAATCGCGAAGTTGGATGGAATCGAATTTTACGTTTATCGTTATCTGAAAATTCGATAACCGTTACATTCATACAATTTCGTCCTCCTTGTGAATCAATAAATAATAGACATATAAATAAACAACGGGGATACGATTCGTCAGAGAGATTCGTGTGCTAAAAATTTAATACAAAAGATTATAATTTATATTTTTATGTGGATCGTTCGAATGATAATTATTATTGTCGTAGACATAGTGAATGATTATTGATATAAAAATAAAATATCAAAAGTCAAATATCCATACACATGAAGATAATCATACATATAATATTTAAGATTGACGGGGTTTCGAAGTGATCTGACGCAGCATATCATTGCACATAGCAGCGTAAGGATTCATGGCGACCATTTGGCTACGTGCGAAGGACGATCCGCCGTTAGCAGCCATAGAAAAGTCTTGACGTGCCTCTTCAATCTTCCCAAAACTCCTATGAAGCGCAGCGCGCTGGCAAAGCGCACGGATCCCAGCCTTTCCTTTTCCACCGCTCAATTCCACGGCCAAGTTGAGGTCGTTCATGGCTTCTGTGCAGGAAGCGTGGCTTACTTCCTATTGCGCTCTCTCAAGCGTGTGGTATACTTTACATTTACTATGGAAAAGAAGAAAGAATCGATACCTTCGTCGCGACCAGCCAGACGTAGCGCCTGAGCCCTGTCGTTCAGAACATAAGGCGAATTAGGATCCTGTTTAAGAGCTTCGTCAAAGTAACGAAGAGCTTCTTCGAAACGTTTATCCTCGGCAGCTGCTATCCCGAGCTTTATAATGGCAGCTACCTCGGGGTTCGGATTGGTATAATTTTCAATGTGATCTTCTAATGGAAAAAGGAATCATGAAGGTATCCATACTAAGATATATATTGGTCTAGGGTGATCACGTACCCAGGATATCCTTATCCGTGGAAGAGGCTACCGGTTCACCCAACGGCAGGAGCGGATCGAAGATCGTCCTCAGGATAGCCCTGTCGTGCTCGCTCAGTCGTTTCATCATTCGTACTGACGTGATTTCGTTAAGATCTCACGAAGAAGAAAACCCGTTTTCGATGTATTAAACTTGCTGTTGCTGTTACTAAACTCTTCTTACGTCACGCGATAATAATGCCTCTTGGAATGCTACCCGACAGTCAAGTATTTAAATTGAAAAACTTTTTATTCGTTCAACCAATACTATTTTGCGTGGCTGCCATTTGTTTGTTAAACACAGTCGTACAGTATTTAAAAAAAAAACAGACATTATCGTATTTCATTTGACCATTTATTGATACCCGCGTGATAGTAAGGACGAAATGCTGTTATTATATAACTGTTAAGTCTTATCTCTTTCTCTAAAGATAAAAGAACAATCCCGTCACTTGACTCATCCATTCTATGTAGGAAGAGAGCCGCACGTAAACTGTAGGATACTCTGGTAGTCCACAGCCATATCGCCAGGATATTACGCCCACGATGACTTTACTGTTTTTAAGAAAAAGTGGTCCTCCCGTGTCCCGATCGCATACTCCAGTGACCTCGTCTCTCGACCCTGCGCAAAATTGAAATTCCTCGTGGATGCTCAAATTCCATTTGGCATAAGCATTTCTACAGAAATCTCCATCGGACAGTTTTACTGTCGTTTTACGAAGTACCGATGGCTGTATTAAAGTTTCAGAAACCTGACCCCAACCGGCTACAGTAAATTCAGTGTCCATTGACATATCGATAGATGGCTTCAAGATCAGAGGCTGAACTGATATGGAAAAGACGATGGGTTTATCCAACTGCAAGTAAACACTATCAATCGTCAGAATTAATTCAGACAGGTTAACTAAGTATCACCTGAGTAAGAGCCAAATCATGAATCCAGGATTCATTAGGATTGTAATTCGGATGCTGAACGATCCTCTGTATATTACGCGTAATGCCTGGCAGATGAAGATGATATGTACCAGCTAACCAGTAGTAAAGTCCAGTATTATTCACGGCACTAGGTAAATAATATAGAAGTAAATTTTGAAATTGCATTGGTCTCTTATCGCAATACCAGAATAATAGATACCTGTTATCATTACTTACCCCAGGACACACCCCGCTGAAGTCAGTACCCAATTTTCAGCTATCAAAGATCCCGCGCATTGATGCAGATGCATGATCGACGCCCAGGACGTCAATCCCAGGGAAAGAATACCAGGAAACTCATAAGGCTCTGTCAATTCTCCATTGACAATTCTCTCAATCGGATGATCCCCGCTGTCAATTTTGACAGCCACACCTGTACTGAATGTCGCAGCTCCCATCACAAGTAACAATTGCCATGCTCTCTCTGACATCGTTTACCAGGAAATGAGTCTGATGACACTAGAAGCGAGTATCTGTGTCTTCACTGATACTAGAAATTTCATTATATCAGTGGCCCCCGAATCCATGTTGATCGATGCGTTCTCAATTGTACTGTAGTTAATCTAGTAGCCAATGACACGGAGTTGCGTGATCTAAAAGTCTTTCAAGACTAATAATTATATCTAGATCCTTTTACTTAATTTCTTCAGGACCATTCGCACTGGCATCTTCTCCGTTGAATCTGGATCTTCGGAAATTGCAAAGCCACAGGCGCGAAGTAATGCTCCTAGTGGACGCTCGAGGATTCGAGAGTGCCCGGCTAAGTTTAATAGCCCATAATTCATTGGCTGCGTATATGTATAAAATATTATTGCAGTCACGTGGAGTTTCACACGGCAGTTGGAGGCACCTTTGGCAGCGAGTATCCAAGTACTTCCATGCCGCATGCACTGCTGACAGGGGACGAGCACCAAGGCAAAGCTGTACATACACATGCAGTATTGTGGAAAAGAAAGAGCCCTTGTCTCTTTCGCGCCAGTGCAAATAAGGCACAGCGTGTCGCACAAACTGTGGCTGCTGGCAAAATAAAAAGAATCCACCACGCTACAAAAGGACGGGGTGGGTTGGAAGTACGATGAAAAAATACTATAAAGCAAACCAGCGCGGTTTGCGGTTACACGTGATGCCGTAAGACAGTCTGGATTTTTTGCTGTGTCCCTCTGACTCTCTTGAATGGTATATAATCGGTTTGAAAAATCCAATGTAATTCTATTGTCTGCAGAGGGAAAAGGAGAGGAAGAGAGTGACTTTGTTATTTATATTTATGCAATTAACGTTACAATAACGAAACGAGAAGGAGGAACCATGAAAATTATTTGAATCAACTGTAGAAACTACCTCGCACTCTAACCGTTATCCGCCAAATGAATCTCTCGGAGACAGTTGGCCCGAGGCGTCTTGCGTTCCTTTCCTCCTCTTTTCTCTCCTCACTCTCTCTCTCTCTCTCTCTCTCTCTCTCTCTCTCTCTCTCTCTCTCTCTCTCTCTCCATCTTTCTCTAGACTCTTGACTCTCTTGAATCTCCACTGTTCTCTGCCGACCCCGTTGCTCCCTCGACGCGATGCCCCACCACGTACGCCGTACGAATTTTGTGGATGGCGCGACCGAGGCTCTCTTGGAATCCGAAAGAAGAAGAGGCAGTCTTCTTTGGTAGCTTCTTCGAAGTTCCTCTGTTTCCATGGAAAAATAAGAGAAACAAAAAGAGGGAAAGAAGATTGGGACCCAAAGAATTCCGTTATATCCGATACGTTATACGTATGAGACACACGTCTCATCTGCTCTACGTTGAACGCAGAACCTACGCAGAACCTATCTACGTTCCTCGTGTCATCATTGTCATCCTGATCGAAAGACGTGTCTCGTTTGAGATCTATCTTATAATCAATAGGGCTTTGTTGCTGGACCAAAGGATTCCTACGGATTTTCTTTCTTTACCATAGTCACTGATAAAAGACTCTTTTATCAATTCTTTATAGTTTTCTCATGGTATATTCTATACGAACATATGATGCGTGTATCGTTCACCACGTTCATCACGTTCACCACGTATACTCCTTGATATTCCTATTCTCTTTCATTTTATTTCAAAGTCCATACGCTCGGCTAGACTTCGTGCGAGATCCATTAAATCAGACAGTTGGGATCTTTGACGTTTTTCTATGCATCTTTTGGTGGCCACGTCTCATCAATATACATGCATGCAGCGCTAGCTCGAGGACTCGGGAGTCGGCAGGATCCGTCCAGTGTATTTTTAAACAGCACTTTATCCTAGAGTCGCAGCAGAATGAATTCTGAGCTGATCCTCCTGACGAAGGAAGAAGTGGGCCCAGGTGAATGAAGTTTTCACAAGGACGGGTTAATCTGTAATTGAAGTGAACCATATGCTTTGGAAAGGAATTGTATAGGTTTTTTTTAAAGAGTGCAATTATCAGGACTGCGATATCCTCGAACACGTCGTACCTACATGACTTTATTTAGCGTTCGACGAAACCGGTTGCAAAGTTACTTTGGCCTTAGGTTCAACCTCCCCCTCAGAGTTTTACGAGCGGCTTTCAACTTTTAGGGTTCCTGGAACTTCCAGACTTATTTCTATCTTATCTCTCGCGTCTCCTGCGCGCGGCAGCTACATGCAGGCTGGCATAGAGAAATCTCTTATCTAGATACTTCATTATATTACTCACCACCGAATGACGTACCCACAGTTACCCAAGATCTACCCGGTATCATTGATATTATCCAGAGGAAGAGCTCATGCAGAATTCCCGATGGTGAATTACCTTACGAACGTTCGACACATCTTTAAATTCACAGGCAGACCAGTTATCTCATGTGTGGCACACGCATGGCTCCACTCACTGTTCACGAAACGCTTGAATTTCATGAGAAAGTTCATTGACTGCTCTCCGGGCAACAACGTCAAGGTCCCTTGCACGAATCCTGACCGGCTACACCTACGTTACAAGAGGAAGAAAAAACGGATGATTACGTAGCAATGTACACAAAATCCCATCGTGAAGGAATATCTAGGATAGGTAGGGATCACTCATAGCGTACAGATATATGCAAGATCCATTCGACGTTGACGTCTTCCCCACGTTGTCGAAGGCGTCGCTGCTCGTAGGACAAGGCGAGGCCATTTATCGTACTAGAGTCGTGTGGGTAGGCTGCATTATTGTTGGCCGTTCTTGGCGGCACAAGCGAACCTCCGGCGTATCTTTGGCGTCACTGGAGAAAGTGCCGGGTGTGGCCGTCACTCGTGGATATCATGACAATAGGGTTACAGTCGTCCTCGTCCTGCTGCAAGGGGTAGGCAAATGAGAGATTCTTTAGCCATAGGACAACCGTAATAGCCAATAATGTTCTCCAGTCTGTCGCCGGTAGCGGAGACATCCGGTATCGAATACCGTTAGAAGAAAAGGGGCATTTCGAAGTACCTCCTTCGCATGGGACTTGGAAATACATATGGCAGTAGTTAGCTACTACTTCAGCGTGTTACTTGCTCACGACTCCTGCAGGTGGATAATATCTACTTGGCTTCCAACTCTAGTCCGTGCTTCGACAGAGCATCCATGGACCATTGTTAAAATTTTTTTTCCAAGTTATTACACGCCGATATGTAAATGCGTTCCCGCTGCTCCCCCCTTGGCCGCCCCTTGCTGGGCCTCACGGGGACTCTCTCGGCTTCCCGAGGACCGTATGGGTCTCTCTCTCTCTCTCTCTCTCTCTCTCTCTCTCTCTCTCTCTCTCTCTCTCTGTCGCTCTACGAACCTCTTCTCCGCGCTTGATATATCTTTCTCCTTCCTCCTTCTCTCGTCCCTCTCGCTCGCCATGCCGTATCCATCCTTCTCTCGCCTTTCTATCAGCGGAATCTACCTTGACTCTCCGCGTGCTAGTGCTGCTAGTGGAGAGTCCTCTCTCCTGGTGGAAGGTACTGCTCGATGGGCCAGGAGACTGGGACGCGACGCGACGCTCGGGCAGTTCACTAGCGGCAGCGTGTTTTCAGCGATGCTTTCAGCCATCCTGACTGAAGTCTTCAGTCCGAGTGCGACTCTCATTGCGTACGGTGCGGGTACGGACTCTCCGAGTGCGATGATCTTGGCTTAGTCTCATTCGATCGTCTGTCTTCTTCATTCATTATATTTAATCGAATTAAGGGTTAACGAAGTTTTAACAGTTTTACTGTGTAACGCGAGTCTTTGATCTTTTGTGTTTTATTAGTGGAAAATTTTATCAGGATGGATTTGAAGTGTACCTTTGATTGGAACGTACGTCAGGTTGTTACTGTAATGTGTCATACTTATTGTACAAGATAAAAAAGATGTGGTTGTAAGAGCGGAGAATATCTGTGAAGATTGCTGTCAGGGCGAGACCAGAAATATAAATGGAAATAGAGGACATGTCAAATTCAACGTGTACCAGCTCCAAATCAAGATGAGACTGAGTCCTATACTTCTATCGGCGGCTACGGCCTGGCTGGGACGTACCACTGGACAGTATCTTATTCCAAAGAATAGCGAGGGTCGACCTGAGCTCTCGACCGAGTTTTTCCTGGTTCCCGACGTCTCGGAGAAGAATAGCGTAGCTAATGTAGCTAGTGTCGCGAGCGTGATCAGCGTGCCAGCACCAAATCGAACGATTTCCATCTTCAGAGGACATCCCGGCCGAACCGGATATCCTGCCGAAGTTCAAGTCTCCGGGATACCGAGTTCAACTGTCGTTCAGCAACCCTTACTCAGGCAGCAGCCCTGGGCTCTTCCTCTAGCAGCCCTGAGCGCAGCAGCGATGTTCCTCATGGTCGGCTTTGAAGTCTTCGTACTGCTGAAGGTTAGTCAGCCATTGTTTAGAGAGAGAAATTCCCCGAGTTAATTATAATTTAATGCTCGCAATGAGAACTAGGCGAAACCGTCGCGCCGCAGCTTCCCTGAGAACTCATCAGGGCCAAGGCAGTGTTTATAGATATATAGATAAAAAGATTAATAGAACGATCGGTCGATTATCTTCGTTCGTCGATAAGCTCCAATTCTTGCAGTTTCGCCGAGAACGCGACCGCGACCGAGACCTACGATTCGTTTGCTCCGCTGAACCGACCTTTCCAAGCTCTCGCTTTTACAGGCGAGGGCAGCTGCTCCCAGCAGAAGACACTTATTCCTCGGGCAAGCTCTCCTGCTGGGCCTCTTCCTCTTGGCGGGACTTTCGGCAGCTGTCTCGCTCACGCCGAATCCTTTGTCCTGTGCTGCACTTCGACTGGTCGGCCTACCCGCTGCTCTTGTCTTCGCTGCGCTGCTCGTCAAGTGTGTCTTCCTGTTATCATTGAACAGTGGAGTATACTTGCCAGCTCCTTATCAAGTGAGTATCTCATTACCTCGAATATTCACCTTCGAGCAGGAACATTAATTCGGCATTATTTCAGGCACTGGTTCTGATCTTTGCTGTCCTGGTCCAGGTTGCTATTATCGGCCAGTGGTTCTACGGGGAGCCACCAGCTGTCATTCAGTCTCAGAACTCTGGACTACCCAGCTGCAAGACACCTCTTGGACACACGGTAGCATCCCTCGGGTAAGTGACCGACGATGCACTTATTTCCATATTACGATCAATTACAAGTACTGTAATTTATTTAAACAGGTACGTCAGTTTGCTCCTTGTCGCCGTAGCTTGTTTAGCCGTAAGAGCAAGAGGAGTCCGGGACAACTACAGGGAAGCAGCGTTCATCGGGATGGCCGTTGGAGGATCGCTGCCTGTATGGATATCAACTGGGATTGGATCTCTAATAGCATCCGAGGATAATAAAGAGGCCTGGTTGGCTTACGGCCTCTTGGCAACGTCCTTATTCGTATTCCTGACTATGTTCCTGCCGAAGGGTAGACAACTGGCTGCTCTAGGTCGGGAAGGACCTAGTGCGGTCCGAGACAGGGAAGAACAACTTAGTTCCCTACCAGCTAGTGGCTACTCGCCGTCCTTCTTTCATTTCAAACCAGCCCCGGGTTCCCTCAAGAGGAAGATGCAGTACCAGAGCGCTGGTGAGTAGCTTGAAGACGTACAAAATAAATGTTGAAGAAAAACATATAAAAAGTTCTTTAAACAACTCTTAATTACAGATCGTGTCGCCTTGGTTTCTTCAGGAATTCCGAATTGCAGTGCGTGCAGGCACGGTGGCAGTCCCGTTTATTCCGAAGGCACGTATATTCGCCATGATTTTAATATATTAATAATACAGTATAATCTCACCCGTTAAACGATCCGCTTTCTTCGGCAAGGCCCCATTCACACTGATACCCTGGAGCATCTTGATCGACTCTCGAGAAGCATCATTGCTGAGTGAGGTTAAACCAGCCATGAAAATTACCTCTTCCTCCGTAGTCCTTTGATATTGTTAGATATCGTTCTTCGTACTTTCACCCACCCAGTATATACCGGAGTAATGTGCACATGGAAGAACAGGCGCCATTGCGATACGCACGACAGACGCGTGCTCGTACGCGTCGGTGGAGTGGCCTCGTGCGTAACGTGCATTCCTTTTACCGTAATGCCTATTATTGCGGGCAGCACGCGGAATACGCTGTGAAAATTACAGACTGTAAGGTTACTGGCCCTGGATCTGGTGACAATATCCCCATAATATTAATTACAGCATCCATGTATAGAATCGTAACGCTAACGTTTTTTATTTCTACTTATATTACTTACAGACGTTCATGGACCCTTGGAGACTTTTGTCATACCACCAGGAATGTATCTGAGACCCGAGGAAGCTGCTGGTAACCTCTACACGACACTCTCGGCGAATCCGAATGTTTTCTTTCAAAGAGCACATCCTGGAATGATGTACTAAATTGGATCTTACGACCTGGACGTGTCGTTCGTGGGAGCTTGTACATATTTCATTGTGTCTATTGATATTAGAGAATAAGAAAACCTGTGTGGAGCACCGGTTGTGATGGTGCCTTAAAACGTGTAATAAAGTACACTTATAGATCCATACATTTGATTAAGTACGATTAGGAGTCCTATTAATTTTTTATTAGAAACTGTATACTAGGTGCGCCTTCCGATAGGCAACCATCTCCACGTGCAAATGTTATTAGAATTTGAATACCAATTTCTTAAATTAAGACCTTATTATAGATTTAATTCTTAATCTTAATCAGGATTGTTGATCAAACTACAATTGTGAAAGTGATTTTATCAGATTTGATAGTGGCTGACTAACTACTTGACCGTCTGAGTATTGACGTCAGAATACACAGCTGTTCTACTTCCAGACTCGCCGCTACGTCAAAAGACATTAATGTCAAAGGACATTACAATAATTGTACTCTATCACACGAAGAATATTTGTGTTGCCACAGTTTATTAAAATAGAGAAATGTACATGTTTAATAACTATGAATTTCAGGTAGAGACAAGCGGAATCCTCTATCAAAGGTGCTGCAAATAAATAAAATAGAAGGTAAATAGAAATAAGTGACGGTAGATTTGATGAATAGGAATTTGATATAAACAGCAATCTCTAATTAACAATAACGAGTTTTCAAGATGAATGGAATTATCGATTGCAGTCCCTGTTAGTCTCCAACTCTTTGTAAATTCGTTGATTTAATCTCAATATATTCAGCATGCAGATCCGTTTATGTTTCGCTCGTCAATCGATCTAAAATCACTCGGTGCATAATACCCGTCTGGTATGAACAACGTAGTAACAATAAACGATAAAATTATAAAAGTGAAACTTCAATAGTTATAAATTATACCAGCAGCATTCGAAAGTTTATTTTTTGATCATAACTTGACAATCAGTAGGATTCAGGATAAGTGTCGCTTGTGAAAAGTCGCGTGTTGGTTTAATTAAACTATAATTTACAATATTATGTAACAGAGGTGCTGAGCAGTTAAAGTAAAGAATATTTTATTTAAAAAGCACAGTAAACAGGCCCTTAGAATTGGTAATCATTATAGAATTCATAATAACGTATTAAGGTGACAATTTTATAGTTTTTCGGTTTTACCATTTTAAAATTACAATATTTACACATCAATCATAATGTTTGACCAATGAGGAATGGCACTTGGAGTACTGCCTATTATCGAAATAGAATTCTTATGATAAACTGTCATTATATTTATATCTATGGAGGATGATTCTTTCGGTAAACATATCATTAGCTCATATCATTATGACTCTATGTACTTTTAAAGGTTAATCATTCGGATTCTAGTTGAACAGGCATATCCTATTCTATTATATTCCATATATTGAGACGCTTGATCAATTTCTCTTATACACAGAGGATCCATGTGACGGTATTAAGAATACAGTTAAACTAACGTTCAAATAAATAAAAATATGTATACACAAATGATAATTCAGCTTCGAGGTGCCGCTTGAGACATCATTTGCGATCAGACACATCAGTAAGTGTAATCCACCTTGAGATTCCGGCTGCTTAGAGTTTATGTACAAAATATATATTTGAAAATTTCTAATACTGATGAAATGTCTCTTTGAGTAAAATTAAAGAATTAGATTGTTTGTACGTAGGTTGTAAATAGATAAGTATATGAATTAATTTAACTTATAGTCGTTTAGGAATAGCTATTAGTTATAAGTATAGCGAGGCTAGGAAGACGGAAGCAGTTTTGTCTTATTGACAATCAGTTTCGTAAGTAATTAATAACTGGTAGATTCTTCTGTAATGTACAAACGTAGCTACCCGGGACTCCTAGGACATAAAGTCGACATAGATGTACATTAAAAAGGATTCTGGATCGAGCTGATGATCGCGTTTTAATTCTAGATCGACGTATCTTTCAGCATTTTTAATTAATTGTTCAGAAGACGCTATTTCAGACATTAAAATAATAAATTAAATCGATAACGTAAAATATTAACACTAAAAAATCGAAAATTTTGGAAAAGCATATTTAGAAGTACTGGAAGTTGCCCAAAATTGTGTGCGCGCAAATTCTTCGCTGAGGACTCCGCGAGTGGGAGCAGGCGGACGGTGGGGGGCGCTCGAGGCAAGGCCCTGACTCGGAGCGCTCATTCTTCCTCGAGCCGGTCTCCTATACTGGTCTCTTGGAAATACCCTTCATATTCATTTCCAACCTTCTTCTATTTTTATATTTAATCCTTCCTGAGGTTTTTCCCCCCTTGTCCTGTGCGCGAAAGCCGCAGGACTCGGGGGTTTTCCTCAAAAAAAAAACAAAAAAACATGGTCCCCTATGGGGCCTCGGAGGGGTCGTAGCTCCCTTCAGGAGAGGCAGGACCTCACGGAAATGGGCGGGGTGGGGCCCATTTCACTCCCTTATACTTCTTATTTTTCCTACTTTTTCGAGTTTTCTCATTTGTCGTTCCTCCCAAGTAATCTGGTCCTCGTGCATACGTTTTACGCACCTTTTTCTCCCCTCGTTCCTTCAATCCTCACCATCACTCTTCTTCACTCTTTCTTTCTAACAATCTTCCTCTTTTTTCCTTCAACAATATCTTCCCTGGCTGCTGCCACTAAATGTTTCTACTCTATTTTCGAATCTCCTATTCCTTCCTACGTCTGCATCACTCTCCTCCTAGTATACCCTTTAAAACTAAGTTTTTAAAATGTCTTTTGGAAAAAGAAAAGTTTAAAGTTGTAGTGCGTATAACTACGTATATTATATCGCAGTCATATATGTAATATATCTTTTATGGTACTGTTATTACAAATCTTTCGCGGGCTGTATGTGTATGTCTGTATGTATGATTGCACTTTGTATGCTATGTACTTTGTATGGCTGTGTGTATGTATGTCTGCACTTTGTATACTATGTACTTTGTATACTGTATCATTATTGCGTTTGGCCAATAAATTATCTTTAAACACATATACACGTTGATATTCTTTTGCCCTATGCGAATATCCCAGAGTAAGAATGAGTTCTGTCTCTCTCTTACACTCCTCCGTCCTAACAGCATCCTTCTCCTACTCCTAATATAATTTGAAATTCAATACTCGAAATTGAACCTTTGGGAGGCTGTATCTTAAAAACAGCTGGTTGTTTGGCTTTTTAATTGAAATTTTAAAAGATCTCTTAATGCAGAAAGTCAGAATGGTCCATAGAAGAGGCTGGTACAGGTTAGATTTCGATAGGGCCACTTTCAAAAAATTGCTTTACTTTTTGGTACTCGCACACTTTTTTTTGAATTTTGAAATTATCAAGCCTTCATAGTATTGAATTTCCATTAGTTCGAATTTTCGCCGATAAGAGGGCAGCACCTCCTGGGCATGTAAGTGGCGCCATCTCTGAGAGAACCGACAAGTTCAACCAGTTATGCTTCCTTGTCGACACTGGAGCAGAGATCTCTGTCCTACCAAAAAGGTGCTGCAAGGGATTCAGCAAACAAACAAATTGCAAGCTGCATGCTGCTAACGGCACTCCTATCAAGACGTTTGGCACCAAAAGTCTGACCCTTGACCTAGGACTACAGAAACCTTTCCGTTGGGAGTTCTGCGTGGCTGATGTGAAGCAGCCCAGCATCGGGGCGGATTTCTTAAAAAGCCACAATCTGACTGTAGACCTCAATAACCGACGCCTGAGGAACATGGTCTCACTCCACAGCTCGGACGAGAATATGCCTGCCATACCAACAAAATTTGATGACACCACCTCCAGTAGAACGACCTGCTCATCCACCTTCTTACCAAAAGAAATATCGCGCCGTCCCAAGGTACGTCGCTGGAGGGGGAGCAGTGTGGCGACCCACGAGGCAGCAGCCAATCCGGTCAGAGGACCTTCGTGGCGGTGGCGCCCTCAAGAGTTCGACGAGCGGGAGCTTCCAGTCGCTTCTAGTCGTCTCGCATTACTCGCATCTAACACAGCAATATGTCCGCCTTCCTGTACCGTTAACTAATTAATAAACTTATAGTGTGTTTTGTATTATCTCCTGCAATACTTACTCACCTGCATCGCCGGCCACATGGGCATGTAAGTGGCGCCATCTCTGAGAGAACCAGTGAACTTTCTTCAATAAAATAATTCCGAAAGTAATTCGAAATTCAGCTGTATCACGCTGGTACAGATAAAACTGCGATAGGGCACTTTCAAAAAATCCCTTTACTTTTTGCAACATGCAGATGGAATGAAAGTAATGACAGAGAAAATGCAGCATAGCCGTGAAGAGGTGTAGAAGCATAAGGTTGGAGGAGAAGGAGAAGGATGCTGTTAGGACGGAGGAGTGTAAGAGAGAGACAGAACTCATTCTTACTCTGGGATATTCGCATAGGGCAAAAGAATATCAACGTGTATAAGTG